>NC_058130.1:270071544-270095517 GCF_016433145.1 Gracilinanus agilis | reverse complement strand
CAGCACTCACCAGCCCGGGGCGGCCAGCCCCGGCTTGACGCACAGATGCTGGGAGGGCGGGGCGGCTGCCCTTGGTTCTCTATATAAAAGAGGCGGTGTCGGCGGGAGAAAGCTAAGTCGAGCTCTTTGCCAGAGAGTCCACGCCAAGCCCAGCCTGTTCCTCCTCCTCACAGTTCGCTCGCGATCACCTGCAGGCCACTTTGCCTCCGTACCCTGCCGCGCTCCTGTTGTCCAGCCGACGTCCTCCTCCGCCTCTTCGCCTTCTTCCCCCCTTTCAAGCCCTCACTTTCTCTCTCTTCCCTTCCCGTCTCCTTTTACCACAAATGAAACTGGCAGCTATGATCAAGAAGATGTGCCCCAGTGAGTCGGAGCTGAACATTCCGGCCAAGAACTGCTACCGGATGGTCATCCTGGGCTCTTCGAAGGTGGGCAAGACGGCCATCGTGTCGCGCTTCCTAACGGGTCGTTTCGAGGACGCTTACACGCCCACAATCGAGGACTTCCACCGCAAGTTCTACTCCATCCGCGGGGAAGTCTATCAGCTGGACATTTTGGACACGTCGGGCAACCACCCCTTCCCAGCTATGCGGCGCCTCTCCATCCTCACAGGTATGTGGGGGCTGGGGCCACTCCTCCGCCTTTATCGACCCCCTTAGCAGAACGGACCCCTTCTCCCTAGCACTCCCTGCCTAAGTATCTCTGTCCCGCCCTGCCCTTTCCACCCAAGCAGCTGGTAGACCTCCGAGTCTGAACTCAGAGCGCCCTTCCCCTAAGCCACAATCATTCTCCCAAACTTGGTCTGGTGTCCAGTAATCTTGGCTTCTGTTGGCCTGTCACTTCCTTTCCCCCCTGCCTCTCCAAGGTCCGTGCCCTCCTGTTGCAGCCACTCTAAAGAGGGACCCTCCTCGCTTCCCCAGCCCGGCTCTGTTAAAGTTGTTGCTGGTCTGCTCAGTCTCCCTAACCTTGTGTGTCTTTCTTCCCTCCCTCTTGCAGGAGACGTCTTTATCCTGGTCTTCAGCCTGGATAACCGAGATTCCTTCGAGGAGGTGCAGCGCCTTAAACAGCAGATTCTAGACACAAAGTCTTGCCTGAAGAACAAGACCAAGGAGAACATTGAAGTGCCCCTGGTCATCTGTGGCAACAAAGGGGACAGAGATTTTTACAGAGAGGTGGAGTCCCGGGAGATAGAAAAGCTGGTGGGAGATGATCCTCAGCGCTGTGCCTACTTTGAGATCTCCGCAAAGAAGAACAGCAGCCTGGACCAGATGTTCCAGGCCCTTTTCACCATGGCCAAACTGCCCAGTGAAATGAGCCCTGACCTTCACCGAAAGGTCTCAATCCAGTACTGTGACATATTGCATAAGAAGGCTCTGAAGAACAAAAAACTCTTGAAAGAGGGTAGTGGAGGTGGGTCAGGAGAGGCCTATGGCATCGTGGCTCCCTTCGCCCGGAGGCCCAGTGTCCACAGTGACCTCATGTACATCCGGGAGAAAGCCATTGGGGGCAGCCAGGCCAAGGACAAAGAGCGCTGTGTCATCAGCTAGGAGCCACCCACTCTTCTCCTTTTACTAAACTAGTAACTAAAACAAAGAAGATTTTTTTTGTTTAAGTAAAAAACAAGATGTTCTGGCTGACCCTTTCCCGGTGGCATGGGCTCCAGGCTGGCATCTGACCTCCAAGTCAGCTACCCTGGGGGTACTTACCATCTGCCCTTCCCCTCCTCCTATGATGAGGTCATGGTGAACTAGTGGTGCTCTTCCTTTGGAGCACCTGAAACTTGGGAGAAGGAAAGAGATGACTAGAGGGCCGCATCTAAACCATGGTGGGGAAGGAGAAATGCCCATCATAGGGGGGTCTTAGGAAAGGACAGAAATGTGCATGGGGTGGGGGTAGTGGTCTGGAAGTGTGCAACTTTTTATGTATTTTGCCAGAATACAAAAAAAAGGGAGGTATTTTCTAATATAAGACTCCTGAACTGCCACAAGCATCTGGCAAGATCCTCTTCCTTCAGGTACCAAACCTGGGATGTGATTGTGGGTTAAAAACCCCAACAAAATCAAACTGTGTTTACATGTGTTTTCAGTGGAAAAAAGGGGGAAAATTGCACTTTATAGTAGATATGTTGTCATGGACATGAACAAAATCTTTTTTAAGTGTTTATACTGTGTGTGTATATGTGGAAATGTTATGATTATTTTTTTTAAGCAAAATAAAGTCATTTAAAATGGAAAACTTGGTTTGCCTTTTTTTTTTTTTTTTAAATGGTGGGTGCAGAGGAGTAGAAACAACTGTTTTCCACTGCTGTGGAATTTAAATTTCCAGCCAGTGTTATGACTTTTGCCAGAACTCTGCTATAAAATTTTGGCATTCTGAAAATAGCATCAGCATTTTTAATAAAAGGAAAACTGCCCTAAGAAAAAGCTGCAGATAATCATTCAAAGGCAAAACTAGTGCTTCAAGAAATCAAAAGTGCTATATATAACTTCCATATGTAAGAAGACCATAGAGAGTGCTGAAAAAAAATGGAAGCATTTCAGTATCTTCTTAAACTCACTTTCAAATCATTAGAATGTAAGTGTCTTCCATGCTGTGTGTGTAGTTAGTGCCAATGACTAAGTATATGACCTTGGACCAGACACTCATGCTCCCTGGGCCTTTGTTTCCTCCTCTGTAAAAAGAAGGGGTTGGATAACCTTTCTAAGGCTGCTTCCAGCTTTAAATTCTATGATCTTTAATACTTTTAAATATTATTCCTTCCTTTCTGATTTTTTATGGTCCCAACACTACATGAGCTAAGATGAGTTCTTTTCTTTGGTGCTGGTGACAGGGTAATGAAAACTTTTTTTTTAATAAAGTAGATAGAAGAGCACAAAGGCATCACATGTCCTGAGTGGTTCAACCATTTTTTACTGAGCCCAAGGTTTTTAAGCAACAAAAGTAGTAAGACTTGAACCCTTGGTATATGAAAAAGGTATTTCTACCTATGAAAATCACACAATCATGGTGGGATACAGAGGAACAACAGTTAAGTTGTGGAGGGTTCACGTTAACATTCATTAAGCTGCTCCTCTGTGACAAATAGTACTATCCAAGAAGTAGGAGTGTGTTGGTAAATATTTAATAACCAGCTTTCAAGAAATACACACAGGACATCCTTTTCTGTTCAATCTACATTACTGACACTTTCTCCAATATTTTCTTAAGTCTTGATAATTAAGAAAGCAATAAATCAAATCCCAATTTTTTACATTTGCCAATTTCTCCCCTGGAAAAGTTCAAGTTAAATATCACTGTGCCTGCTCCCAAGTGAAGTTTTTACAGGGACATTCAAAATAGAGACAATATTAAGACTTCTTGTACTCATTTTTATAAAATCTAAATACAGAGAGAGAAAACATAACAAAAGGCATAGGCTTCTGATATGTTAAGTTAATTACATGCTAAAAAAAGTCATCAATACCATACCAGACATTTTAATTAACCCCCCAAATGGGTATTCACAGATACAGATGATAAAACGAGGAGGTATCCTGCTGTAGCCAATTCAAGCAAGTTTATATTTGAACCTGACACAGCTCATTTCGGATTTCCTGTCAGATTAGGTCCACATACAAATTCATATAAAATGGCCAGGAAATCATGGATTTGATTGAGAGGTAATATGAAAATATAGAGGTAACAGGGTCTGCCTCAAAACCAGGAAAGGCTGGTTCACCTTCCACCACTGACATACTTTGTGACCCCTGGCAAGAATTCATTTAACCTCTTAGTGCGCTTGGCAACTCTCGAAGACTAATTTCCAGAAAAGGTTTTGACCTGTCTTGGTAGAGGGCGTTTCCTCAGCCAGCTGTTCTCTATACCAATGAAATCACAGGTCTAGTTCCTAAACCAATCCCTATGGGATTTGGTTAGTAATATGTGACAAGGTAGAACTAATCTAAATGTCCTTGGCTTTTCCCCTGACAACCTAGTTAACCTAGTTCAGTTCAGACCTAGATTGTAGAAAGCAATCAAGAGCTATTGTCCTCCTTCGATATAGTGTCCCCTGCTGTCTTATTGTACCAGACACATTCTAGCTACTGTGGGTGAGCTCTTGGCTCCCAGTTATGCAGTAAATAAACAGATCACTGAAGTTCTACTTGCTGAAGACAGGGACTTCTCAGACTTAATCTCTTCCAAAAAGATCTCAAAGAACACCCTTTTCAACAAACACTTGTTGAAATTCCAGTAGGTATACAGCATTATTCCAGGCACTTGGCTGGATTAGCAAAGGTTAGGAATCCAAACTCTTATCCTAAATAATATTAACTGACTTGTCTTTGAGAGGCAAGAAAGCAACTTTGATGCTGATTTTAACAGTCAAGGAAGTTGGTACAAAGCTGTCAACCTGACAAATATGAGGCAGGTCTGGGAAAACATGAAGGCACTTGACAAATATTTGAAAAACAGAACCCAAATGTACAACTACAGTGTCTGAGCCACTCTTTCCCTCTGGCATATTCATAACACTGTCCCACACCCAAAGATTAGAATAATGAGAACTGCCATTTAGATGAGACTTCGAATTAAATGTGTTGGTTAATAGTCAGTCACAGAAGACCAGCAGGGAAATTATTGATTTTTTTCCCCCCAGCTTAACAGTTTGAATCTAAACATCAAGCAGGGCCAGGAGCCAGGAGATGTTCTGTGCACACCCAAATAATCATTTTGCTTAAGTAGTATAGACCCACCTGCTTCTCTCCATCCCAAAGGGTACAGCCATATAAATAGAGCTGATTTGGCCATCCTGGCATAATTGTTTACTCTGGCACTAAAAAGTGTGGCCAAATGTGCTAAATGAAGACAGCAGGGGAAAATCTGAGTAGCAAAAATTTGTAGGCATAGCAAGACCTGGACAGTATGAGGGCTTTGGAAGTTACCTCACAGGAGACTCACTGACTGACACCCCCACTGACATTGCTATCTTTACTGGTTAAAACACAGAAAGAAAACATGCTATTTAGGGCTCTGACACTGCCATGAACAAAAAAAAAAAAAAAATCCTCCCTGTGGTGCCTCCACACATTCAAAATTTTATTCATTCTCACAGAGCCACCTATTAATCATATTAAATCCAAGCAGCATGAAGAATAATTTGGCCAATTAATTCTATGCAAAAATTTCATGAAACTTCCATAATAAGAACAATATGTACCTTGTACACACTGAACACATCCAAGGGGAAGGGAGTGTGGGATGGGAGGGGAAGGGAACAAATACCCTCTTTCCCACTGTGTATTCCAGTATTGCTGTCAGAACCAGAAGATGTGACAGATGGTTACTTCCCAGGAGGCAGCCATATAGTTTCAGCCCCCATGAAAGTATATTGCTCACTTCCATTACAGGGCCTTTAATTCACATCAGAAAATGCTTGTATGCATGCCTCTAACCAGCCCCGGTGACCTAACCACTGAGCACAGCCAACAAAGAAATATGAAAAGAGCTGCTCAAGAGAATGAGTAGCTGGGATCCATATAGAGCCACAGAAGAGGGGCAGGGGAGGGAAGAGAGAATGCAATCTTGGCTTTTCTGGTTCAGTTTTTGTCACTTCTGTCACTGTTACATGCCTGTTTTATTCTTTGGGGATTTCAAACATACAGAGACTCTTATATTTTTGCAAAAGTTCATTTTTGGTTCTGACTTGTTCCCGAAGACTCTGCAGTTGCTGCTGTTGCTGTTCTGGACTCGCACTGATCCCCGGCATAGTGCTAATCACTTTTCGCATCTCTTGGAACTTGGTCTTGAGAGCAGTCAATTCCTGGTGCATGTCAACACTGTCTTTGTCCATACTGTGGAAGGCAGAAACCAAAGGTTAGCATTGAGGGCTGAGAACAAGGCTATCTTATGTCTAGAGCACTTTGTGAGATTGAACTTAATACATACAGCAACTGATAAATGGCAAAGTTAGCTAAAATATGGAATTTGCTTCAATTTAGGACACTCCTTACAGTTACCAATACTCCCCAATACCAATACCAATACCAATAATCAACCATGTGACTTTTAACAAGCCAGCAACAGCTAAAGTCTTGAAGGATTTGGGCTTTAACTTCTTACCATAAAGGCTTGTCACAACTCCAAGGATGATTATCTATTTTAAAAATCAATTCTACTATTTGGGCCTTTTCTTTTCTTTTTTAAAACCCTTACCTTCTGTCTTAGAATCAATACTAAGGGCAAGGTAATTGGGATTAAGTGACTTGCCCAGGGTCACATAAGTGTCTGAGGTGGCATTTGAACTTAGGAACTCTCATGTCCAGACCTAGCTCTCTATCCATTGAGCCACCTAGCTGCTTCTATTTAGATATTTTCAATAAAAATAAAACCTTTACTGAATACATTTATCTAATAAAGCCAGCTAACCTCCAAATCCTGGCTTCAGACCATCTTCCCTTTTAAATACTCAATTTACTTTAGCTAAGCAATCATTCAAACAACGGGCCTACCATGCCAGGCATTATTCTAGGTCAAATATTTTTTAAAATGAAACAATCCCTACTCCCAAAGAGCTTACATTCTCTCACGGGGACAGCACGTACACATATAGGTAGAACTGAGGAGATCAGGGAAGGCTTTATGTCAGAAGTGGTGAAGGAAGAGGGGAGTTCAATGAGGCTGATTTGAGGAAGGGAGATGGTGTAATGTATGAGAAACAAAGAAAAGGTCAGCTTAGCTGGACTGCAGAATGAGGAGACAGTAGTTATATATAATAGGGCTGAAAAGACAGGATGGAGAAGAGAAGTAAAATATATTTTATCCTAGAGGTAAATAGGGAGCCACTAGAATTTGTTAAGGACTGAAACAATCAGACAGTAATGAAAAGTCATGTTGACAACTGTGTGAAGGATAGATTGGAGTGTGTAAAGACTTGAGGCAGGGAAACTAGGCAGTCACTGAAATAGTCTAGATGAGAGATGATAATGAGGGCCTGAACTAAGGTAGTAACAGCTCTGAGTGGAAAGAAGCAGTCGGATGCAAGAAATGTTGTGGAGGTAGAAACAGTAAGATTTGGCTGGACATGTAGGAGTGAGAAGTTGAGGATAACATGAGGTTACAAACTTAAAAGAGTAGAAGAACAGTGGGGCCTTCCACAGAAATATGTCATCTTCCCAACAATTATCTTACCAGCTGAAGAGACCATGTCCTTTAATCTCAAAAACTCCAACTTTGGAGCCCCTTTGTTTAAACTGTTTTGTTTTATTTTTAAACCCTTATTCTGTCTTAGAATTGATATGAAGTATCAATTCAAGGCAGAAGAGCAGTAAGGGCTAGGCTGTGAAGGTTATAAGTGACTTGCCCAGAGCTACAAAGCTCAGAAGTGTCAAAGGCTAGATTTGAACCCATATCCTCTCAACTCCAGGTTTGGCTCTATATTTGATGAGCCACCTAGCTGCCCCACTCTACAAGGGCAGTTCCAACCATACCTAATTTTATTCCTTGGCGATCTCTTTCCCAGCTTCCTTGCCAAAAAACATATTATCACCACACCATCCTTCCCATCTTCCCTTTCCAGTTGTAGAATTACAATTAACTCAATACTACCTGATAGCACCAGTGAACACATCTTCAAATTTCAAATCACAATATTCCTCTCTGACCATTATTCCTTTTTATGTATTTCCCCTTCTCTACTGGAATGTAAGCTTCCTTTAAGGGCAGAGGCTATCATGATTTCTGTATTTGTATCCTCAGTGTTTAGCATAGAGTATTTAACAAATCCTTTTTCATTTATTTACTCAAGTTTGGAAGAGGAGTGGGTTTGGAGGAAAATAGGAGTTTTGTGTTGGACATATTGCATTTAAGACATCTTCAGGACATTCAGTGTGAAATGCCCAACAAACAGTTGATGACATGCAAATGAAGCTGGATAAAGATAATAACATTAGTAATAATAGTCTTTACACAGGGCTTTAAGGTTTATAAAGTACTTTACTAATATTATCTCATTTGATCCTTACAACAACTGTAGGAGATAGGTGCTATTATATTCTTTATTTTATAGATATGAAACTAAACACAGAGTTTTAGAGAATACACACAATTGAGATAGTGATTAGAGTAATGATCAGTAGCAGATTTATACAACACTTTAATTTTTGCAAAGTCCTTTACATGTTATCTTATCTTAGATGAGACTGAGAAGTGGTCAGATAGCTAGGAAGGAAATCAGGAGAGTAGTGTCACATAAACATAGAAAGAAGAAAGTATTCAGGAAGAGAGTATGATCTGCAGTGTCAGATGAAATAGAATAAGAATAGGAAAAATGGATAAGGACTGAGAAAAGATCATCATGTTTGGTAATAAGAGAAGTCACTGGCTCTATATCTATACCATCTTTATTAGAGCTCACCTAGATCAATGTAGCTGCCTGACAATTTTGCTCATGTGCATTAAAAAAAAAAAAGAATGTGTAGATAAATTTTTTAAAACAAGCAGCTGATTCAATAAAAACTAACAGTTAATTCAATAAGTTGTTCTAAAATTAGTCCATTGAGGCAGAAAAGGGGAAAATTTGTCAATTATTGTTTTTTTAAATAAATTTTCTTTCCTAGTGGGGACTTTTCAGACCAGATGGTGCTAATTCATTTTATTATTCATTTTCCTGAGCTTACGCAGGCAGGGTAGTTTTTTCCAAAGGTAACATATTACTCCCTCCTAAGTCAAATAGCTGCCACTGACTATTAACTACTTATTGATTGTCTCTATCAGTACAAGAACAGAGTTTTTATTTTAGGAACCAGTAGTCATCTAACCATTTAACTACCACCTTCAATCTGTTATATACTCAATTGAAGAAATGAACCAATGTTCCATCTCATGCTCAATTCCAGGGAAAGGGCAACTAGTGTTCTTGAGAATTAACAAATAAGTTTGAAGATAATGAAAAAGAGGGAATTTTAAACAAATTCTTTTTGAAAAGAAATCATCTCAACTGAGATCCACAAGTGAACTCAAATTATACCAGCTGCCTAGGTAATTATCATTTAGTTAAGGCTAAAAAAATAATGAAAGGAAAGCTGGGCTAGTATGATATAACAAAAAAAAAAAAAAGGATTTCAGTTAAAATTAGTTTAAGGGGCAATTTATGCTCCTTCTTAGCCCAAAGAAGAAGATGGTTTCAAAACAAAAATAACTGCCTATATTACTAATAATTAGATTACTATTTATAAAAGACACTCACATGCTCCCAAATTTCCAAATCTCCGAGGTCACCCCATTTCTTAGGCTTCAAGAAAAGTAAAACAGGTCTAAAGATAATAACAATCAATATGAAATTTTCTTACAAAGAGATATGCTGAACTGAAAGGAGGTCAAACAGTATGCTGGGAAGAGTGTTCCTCCTCTGAAATCAGCCCAAATGGCAGAGTATTTCTGTACTGTCAAAACAGCACAGAGCTCTCTTAGGGTGAGGAAAACACTATATTCAGGAAATGCCTCACACTCAGTGGGGTCCCTTCTAAGCTAGGACTACTTTAAAACATTCAAACAAACCAAAAGGAAAAAAAAAAGCCTTTTAAACAGCTCCCAATCCTCAAAAGTGAACAAAAGAAGCAGTCTTTAAATGGGCCTGGGCTTTTGTGTTCAAGGTTAGTCATAACCCTACCTACAGGAAAAAAAAAAAGATTAGTAGAGCATATGGGGGTCAAGAAGAATAGGAAGAATAAAATAAGGCCAAAGTCAAGAGCATCTTAGCATCATCCCAATATGCTCCAAAATAAAGATAGAAAATACAGCTATTCATTTAACAATTAGAAATGTATTTGGAATATTAGTTCTCTTAAGAGATACTTTTCTTCATTCTCAAAAGCCAACCTGGTAAAAAGAAACTAAAAGCACAAAGATAGGTTTTAATGATGAAGATTATATACTTGGAAAACTTAAGAGAATGAGCAGGTAGTAATCAAGACAATAGTATCAGTAAAGTTAAAAACTACAAAATAAATCCTCAAAATAAACTGCCTTTCCATAAAATAATGAAATCCAAAAGGCGATAAGAGAAAGGGAGACCTAATTCCAAATAACTATAAGATGCAGAATCTGGGGAATCAATCTATTAAAGCAAACAAAGAACTTATAAATATTCAGTTACAAAGTGATCCTTAAAGAAATAAATAACTTAAACAAAAGAGTGCTCATTCAGTGCTCATGATTGGGCCATGCCTATATGGTAAAAATGGCAATACTACTAGAGTTAATTTGTACTTTTAATGCTATACCATTCAAACTATCAAAGGGCTACTTTATAGAACCTGAAAAAAATAACAAAACTCATTAAAAAAAAAAACAAAAGACCTAGAATATCAAAAGAAATTATTAAAAGAGGTAGGGATTAAAGGGGACTAGCACTTCTAGGTCTCAAACTATATTATAAAGCAGTATTTATCAAAAACATCTGTTATTGGTTAAAAAAAAGGGGAATCAATATAACAGACTAGATTAGTGATGGGCAAACTACGACCCACGGGTCAGATCTGGCCCCCTTAAGAAATGTTCTATCTGGCCGCTCGAAGTTATTCCTAGTCTGACAAATACAATGAGTAGGACACAATCCAATGAAATTTCGAAAGAGTTGCCTTAGAAACTGACAGATGAGCATTTCCTTTCCTTTGGCCCCCTCTTTAAAAAGTTTGCCCATCACTGGACTAGATGATAGAGAATCAGAAACAATGGAATTCAACAAAACATAAAACATAAATTACTTAGAACAGAAATTCTACTTGATAAAAACTTCTGGAAAAACTGGAAAGCATTGTGACTTAAACCAACATCTTATACCAGATTCTACAAAACATTCTAAACAGATAAGTGATCTTACTAGTAAAGATCAGACCATTATTAAAAATAATTAGAAGAGAAACATCATATATCTCACAGCTATGGACACAAGATGAATTCTTAACCAAACAATGAATAGAGGCAATTCCAAAAGACAAAATAAACAATTAATTACATGTAATTGGAAAGCTTCTGTTCAGAAAAAATGTATTCACTTAGGGTAAGACGGGAAGTAGTTGAATAGGAAAAATTGTAAATTTCTCCAATAAGGTTTTGGAATTCAAGAAATAGGGCGACTAGGTGATACAGTAGATAAAGTGCCAGGCCTGGAGTCCAAAGGACTTGAGTTCAAAGCTGTCCTAAACCACTTACTAACTGTGGACCCTGGCCAAGTAACTTAATATCGTTTGCCTTGTTTTCCTCATCTGTAAAATGAGTTGGAAAAGGAAATGACAAACCACTCCAGTATCTTTGCCAAGAAAACTCCAAATGGAGCAATAAAGAATCAGACATGACTAAAATAACTGAACAGCAATATTCAAGAAATACAATTTATGTGTATATTTATGTGGAGGGAGGTGGTATATATAACCAAAAGCCATTCCTCAATACATAATAAATGGATAAGTAATCAAAAGATATAAACGAATAATTCTCAAAAGAACTGCAAACTATTAACAAACAGATGAAAAAATGTTCCAAATCACTAATATTAAAGGAACATGCAAATCAAAACAACCATGAGGTTTCATCTCACATTCTGGAAACTGGCAAAAGTGACAAATATAACAATAGTCATCATTGGAGGGGTTGTGGAATGAAAAGTAAACTGGTGCATTTGTTAGTAGAGCTGTGAATTAGTACAACCATTTGGGAAAATATTTTGGAGTTATACAAATAAAATGACTAAAATATGCATACACTTTGACCATGAAATTCCATTACTATATTGAATACTACAATAGCAGCCCTTTTTGTGTTAGTAAAGAAATGAAAACAAGTAGATGTCCATTGAATGAGGAATGTAATAGAATATTACTAAGAAATAAGAATGTGATGAATACAGAGAAGCATAAAGATCTAGATAAACTGATGATGAGTGAAGTAAGCAGAACCAAGAAAACAACACATACAAAACAGAAAGAATCAAATGTAAGCATACACAAACGTCAAAAGGGAATGTTGCAAAATTATAAAGCATGGCTCACATAATAAGCAAAGAAGGAGCTCTACCAAATTCCTTTTATGACACAAATATGGTACTGATCCTAAAGCCAGGTAGATCAAAAACAGAGAAAGAAAACTACAAACCAATCTCCTTAATGAACATAGATGCAAAAATCTTAAAAAGAATACTAGCAAAAAGACTCCAGCAAGTGATCACGAGGGTTATTCATTATGATCAGGTGGGATTTATACCAGGAATGCAAGGATGGTTCAACTTCAGGAAAACCATTCACATAATTGACCATATCAACAAGCAAACCAACAAAAACCACATGATTATCTCAAAAGATGCTGAAAAAGCCTTTGACAAAATACAACACCCATTCCTACTGAAAACACTAGAAAGTATAGGAATAGAAGGGCCTTTCCTAAAAATAATAAACAGTATATATCTAAAACCATCAACAAGCATCATATGCAATAGGGATAAATTAGAGGCCTTCTCAATAAGATCAGGTGTGAAACAAGGATGCCCACTGTCACCTTTATTACTTAACATTGTACTAGAAACAATAGCAGTAGCAATTAGAGAAGAAAAAGAAATTAAAGGTATTAAAATAGGTAATGTGGAGACCAAATTATCACTCTTTGCAGATGATGTGATGGTTTAGTTAAAAAATCCTACAGAATGAACTAAAAGGCTAGTGGAAATAATCAACAACTTTAGCAAAGTGGCAGGATACAAAATAAATCCACATAAATCATCAGCATTTTTATATATTTCAACACATCTCATCAGCAAGAGTTAGAAAGAGAAATGTCATTTAACACTACACAATATAAAATACCTAGGAACCTATCTACCAAAACAGACACAGAAATTATACCAACACATCTACAAAACACTTTCCAAACAACTAAAACTAGATCTAAACAATTGGAAAAAACATTGATTGCTCATTGGTAGGATGAGCTAACATAACAAAAATGACCATTCTACCCAAATTAATATACTTATTTAGTGCCATTCCTATCATACTACCAAGAAACTTCTTTACTTAATTAGAAAAAACTATAACAAAGTACATTTGGAAGAACAAAAGATCAAGAATATCAAGGGAAATCATGGGAAAAAAATGTGAAGGAAGGTGGCCTAGCAGTACCAGATCTTAAACTATACTATAAAACAGTGGTCATCAAAACAATATGGTACTGGTGAAGAGAAAGAAGGGAGGATCAGTGGAATAGACTTGGGGTAAGTGACGTCAGCAAGACAGTGCATGATAAAACCAAAGAACCCAGCTTTTGGGACAAAAACCCACTATTTGACAAAAACTGTTGGGAAAATTGGAAAACAATATGGGAGAGATTGGGTCTAGAGCAACATCTCACACTCTACACCAAAATAAACTCAGAATGGGTAAATGACTTGAATATAAAGAAGGAAACTATAAGTAAATTAGGTGAGCACAGAATATTATACTTGTCAGATCTCTGGGAAAGGAAAGACTGCTTGGGCAAGAGTTAGAAAAAAATTACAAAATATAAAATAAATAATTTTGACTACATTAAACTAAAAAGTTTTTGCACAAACCAAAACAATGCTACCAAAATTAGAAGGGAAGCAACAAATTGTGAAAAAATCTTTATAACAAAAAACTCAAAGGACTCAAATATACAAGGAGCTAAATCAATTGTACAAAAATAAAGCCATCCCCCAATCAATAAATGGGTAAAGGACATGAATAGGCAATTTTCAGATAAAGAAATCAAAACTATCAACAAACACATGAGAAAGTGCTCTAAATCTCTAACAATTAGAGAAATGCAAATCAAAACAACTCTGAGGTATCACCTCACAACCAGAAAATTGGCTAAAATGACAGCAGGGGAGAGTAATGAATGTTGGAGGGGATGTGGCAAAATTGGGACATGAATGCATTGCTGGTGGAGTTGTGAATTGATCTAACTATTCTGGATGGCAATTTGGAACTATGCCCAAAGGGCACTAAAACACTGCCTGCCCTTTGACCCAGGCATACCAGTGCTGAGTTTCTATCCCAAAGAGATAATAAGGAAAAAGACATGTACAAAAATATTTATAGCCACGTTCTTTGTAGTGGCAAAAAACTAGAAAACAAGGATATGCCCTCAATTGGGGAATGGCTAAACAAATTGTGGTATCTGCTGGTGATGGAATACTATTGTGCTCAAAGGAATAATGGTACTGGAGGAATTCCATGTGAACTGGAAAGACCTCCAGGAATTAATGCAGAGTTTAAGGAGCAGAACCAGGAGAACATTATACACAGAGATGGATACGCTGTGGTAAAAATCAAATGTAATGGACTGCTCTACTAGCAGCAATGCAATGATCCAGGACAACTCTGAGAAACTTATGAAAAAGAATGCTATCCACATTCAGAGAAAGAACTATGGAAGTAGAAACACAGAAGTAGAAACAACTGCTTGAACACATGGGTTGGTGCGGATATGATTTGGGATGTAGACTCTAAACAACCATCCCAGTGCAACTATTAATAATATGGAAATAGGTCTTGATCAATGACACATGTAAAACCCAAAAAATGCATCCGCTAGGAGGGAGATTGGGGAGGAGTGGAGGGGAGAGAAAGAACATGAATCATGTAACCATGGAAAAATTTTCTATTAAAAAAAAAAAGAAGCATGGCTCAAATGAAGAGATATGAAGAGACATTTCTTAATATTCTCCTTTGCAAAATGTGAGGTCCACAAGTATTACTTGTTGCACATATTTTCAGACTTTTTTAATGTACTGATCAGTTATGCCGATTTTTTTCCTATTTCTTTTGTCTTAAAAATATTATGTGTTGGGGGCAGCTAGGTGGCTCAGTAGACTGAAAGCCCATGCCTAGAGATGAAAGTTCCTAGGTTCAAATCTGATGTAAGACACTTCCTGTGTGCAAGTCACTTAAACCCCCACTTTTCTTTTTGCCTTGGAACCAATGCACAGGATTGATTCTAAGACATAAGGTAAGAGGTTGTCCTTTTTTTCAATTATGTGTTATATGAGATGGCTTTATGGGAGGGGAAATGGAAGGTCATTCAGGGAAACTGTAGTGATGTTAAAAAACAAAAGACAACAATAAAAATTTATTTTTAAAAAAAGCCAACTGTTTTAATAAACAAAACCAAGAAACCAAGCCAATTACTTATGAATATGATACATTTTATTCTCTTATCACCAAAGCCCAGAATTTTGCTATACCACAAGGTTCAGATAGTGACATTTGAGAATTTTCAAAGTTATCAAAATATGACTACTTTGGAACATAAAGTTGTAATCCTGGCAAATACAAAGTTAGCCTTTATAAAAGCACTATGACTTGATGGTTCTCTCAAATGATATCCACAAATAAGCACTTTTTAGTCACTCACTTTCTTTGCTGGAAGTTGGGAGGAGACAATGGACAGCAGATGATGGAGTGTTTCTGGAGTACTATAGGAAGGCTGATATGCAACTAATGCAAAAAATACTCATCAACTGTACTGCGCTGGCCTGACGAAGTCATATGTTCTATACAGCTCCCAGCTGGCATAAAGGACCACTTGGGTTTAAAAGAGGAACTAGAGTGTGCAGCAATAGGTCGACAATATCATATTCTAAAGATCCAAATCCAGCTGAGATCTCAAAGACTTTGCTAACCCACTCCAACCACAATTGGATTAATTTTAGGCCAAATGGCTCAAGAAAATGTTGAAGTCCTGCTAGAATAGCACATGGGACCAGGTTAGCTTTCTCTCCTGGCATTCTTAAAATGAGATCAGATTACCTGTGTGGACTCCTACCACTTCCATTAGTCAAGTTAAGTATGTTTATTTTTATAACTTTAGGCAAATAATTAACTCTAAACCAGGCAGAAAAACCACAGGACAGCATTCTAAAATTAGAAATTTCAAAACTGGGGTCCAATAAGAATTTTGGGCAACAACAATCAAGGGTTTTAAAAAAACAACTGAAGGAGCAACTAGGTGGCTCTCAGTGGATTGAAAACCAGGCCTAGCGAAGCGAGAGGCTTGGGATCAAATCTGACCTCAGACAGACCTAGCTGTGTGACCCTGGGCAAATCACTTAACCTCTGTTGCCTAACCTTTATCACTCTTCTGTCTTGGAACCAATACACAGTATTGATTCTAAGATTGAATGTAAGGGCTTAAAATTTTTTAAAATAACTTTAAAATGTACTTCCAGATGGGCAAAGATAACAAAAGGTAGAAACAGTCAATGCTTGAAGGGTTATGGAAAGACAAGAACACTAATGCACTATTAGAGAAGTTATGAACTAGTATAATCATTCTGGAAAACAATTTGTGATAAAAGTGGAGATTCTACTGCTGGGCATGTATTTGTCACTGTCAAAAAGAAAAGTTTTTTTATACCCCAATTATTTACAGCAGCACTTTTTTTTTTTAAAATAAACCCTTAACTTCTGTGTATTGGCTCCTAGGTGGAAGAGTGGTAAGGGTGGGTACAATGTTCTTCTAGCTCTGCTCCTTTCACTCTGCATCAGTTCCTGGAGGTCTCTCCAGTTCGCCTGGAACTCCTCCAGTTTATTATTACAATAGTACTCCATCACCAGCATATACCACAATTTGTTCAGCCATTCCCCAATTGAAGGACATACCCTCATTTTCCAGTTCTTTGCCACCACAAAAAGCACAGCTATAAATATTTTCGTACAAGACTGTTTATCTAGGATCTCTTTGGGGTACAAACTCAGCAATGGTATGGCTGGATCAAAGGGCAGGCAGTCTTTTATAGCCCTTTGAGCATAGTTCCAAATTGCCAGCCAGAATGGCTGGATCAGTTCACAACTCCACCAGCAATGCATTAATGTCCCAAT
Organism: Gracilinanus agilis; assembly: GCF_016433145.1. Classification (NCBI taxonomy): domain Eukaryota; kingdom Metazoa; phylum Chordata; class Mammalia; order Didelphimorphia; family Didelphidae; genus Gracilinanus; species Gracilinanus agilis. Next base: position 270,078,649 of record NC_058130.1, on the reverse strand, counting down.
TTTGCCACATCCCCTCCAGCATTCATTACTCTCCCCTTCTTTCATTTTAGCCAATCTGCTAGGTGTGAGGTGATACCACAGAGTTGTTTTGATTTGCATTTCTCTAATTATTAGAGATTTAGAACACTTTCTCATGTGCTTATTGATACTTTTGATTTCTTTACCTGAAAATTGCCTATTCATGTCTCTTGCCCATTTTTCAATTGGAGAATGGCTTGATTTTTTATACAATTGCTTTAACTCCTTGTATATTTGAGTAATTAGACCCCTGTCAGAGTTTTTCGTTATAAAGATTTTTTCCCAACTTGTTGTTTCCCTTCTGATTTTGACTACATTGTTTTTGTTTGTATAAAAGCTTTTTAGCTTAATATAATCAAAACCATTTAATTTGCATTTTGTAATTTTCTCTAACTATTGCTTGGTTTTAAAATCTTTCCTTTCCCAGAGATCTGACAGGTATACTATTTTGTGTTCCCTTAACTTATTTATAGTTTCCCTCTTTATATTCAGGTCATTCACCCATTCTGAATTTATCTTGGTGTAGGGTGTGAGATGTTGATCTAAACCTAATCTCTCTCATATTATTTTCCAAATTTCCCAGCAGTTTTTGTCAAATAGTGGATTCATGTCCCAAAAGTTGGGCTCTTTGGGTTTATCATACACTGTCTTGCTGACGTCATTAGCCCCAAGTCTATTCCACTGATCCTCCCTTCTATCTCTTAGCCAGTACCATATTGTTTTGATGACTGCTGCTTTATAGTATAGTTTAATATCTGGTACTGCTAGGCCCCCTTCCTTCACATTTTTTTTCATTATTTCCCTTGATATTCTTGATCTTTTGTTATTCCAAATGAAATTTGTTATAGTTTTTCCTAATTCAGTAAAGAAGTTTTTTGGTAATTTGATAGGTATGGTGCTAAATAGGTAAATTAATTTGGGTAGAATGTTCATTTTTATTATGTTAGCTCATCCTACCCATGAACAATTAATGGCTTTCCAATTGTTGAGATCCAGTCTTATTTGTTTGGAAAATGTTTTGTAGTTGTTTTCATATAATTGCTGTGGTTTGTTTTGGTAGATAGATTCCCAAGTATTTTATATTGTCTAGGGTGATTTTAAATGGTGTTTCTCTTGCTACCTCTTGCTGCTCTAATGTGTTGGAAATATATAGAAATGCTGATGATTTATGTGCATTTATTTTGTATCCTGCAACTTTGCTAAAGTTTTCGATTATTTAAAAAGCTATTTTTTAAAACAAAGCATTATTTTTATTTTTTTTCTCTCTTTATCATATAACTACTTTTATTCTCTCTTTATCATATAACTACTTTTTATTCTCTCTTTATCATATAACTACTTTTACTCCCAAGGAATCATAGATGCAGGCTTAGCTCAGAGAGAAGACACAGCAGTGTCTGGAAGGGAAACCAAACTCAATTCCAGCATCCTCTGCCTCCCTAAAGCCTACACCAACTCTCATTCTGGAAGTCATGCCCCAGTCAGTCTGGTTTCAAATCTCCAGTTCTCACGCCTCAGGTCCTCTAAGGAAGCTGTCTCTGCTTAGCTAAGGTAGAGAAAGAGGTAATTTGTAGGCAGGGTGCTATACTGGAAAGAACCAGGAGCCAGAAAGCCTATGTTTGAATCCTGACTATGTCAATTAATTCCAATGTGATCTTGGGCAAAGTCCCTTAATCTTTCTGGATTTCAATTTTCTCATCTGTAAAATGAGATTGGACTAGATGATCTTTAAGATCTGTTACAACTATTAAAATCCTGTTATTTCAACCATATAATTTTTTTCTGGTTTCTTTTAAAAACACTTTTTGGGAGGCTGTTAGGTGACTCAATGGAGAATGGCGGTCCTGGGTTTAAATCTGACCTCAGACACTTCCTGGCTATGTGATCCTAGGCAAGTCACTTAACCCCCACTTGCCTAGCCCTTGCCATTCTTCTGCCTCTGAACCAATACACAGTATTGATTCTAAGACAGATGGTAAGGTTAAAAAAACAACAAAAAATATTTAGATACATGTCTTTTATAAAGTATATTTCCTCCAAGAGAAAAGAGGCTATATCTTTTATCACAAGCAATATGATACTAACAATGATCACCGAGGAGGACTGGAGTTTTGCTGCCTCTTCATATTGAATTTATTTATATTTTTTTCAGTTATTGTTTCCATTGTTCTGACTCTGCTTTCTTCATTCTGCTGTTTCTCTGAATTCTTCAATCATCATTCCTTGCAGGGCATTAATACTCCATTATATTCATATACTATAATTTGTACAGCTATTCTATAATCATTGGGTTTTTATTCATCACAAATAATGTTTCTCTAAGAAGCATTTTATACATATAAGTTTTTATCTTTCTGTCAATAACCTGTTTAGGTAGTCCCAGTATTGGGCTTGCTTGATTCAAATGGTTTGAATTGAATAATTTTTCTTGCACAACTCTAAACTGCTTTCCAACCAGGCTCTACTGGTAACGAATTATCATGCCAGGCTTCCCAAAGGCTCTCCAACAATTAATAAGTCTTCCAAGCCCTTAGCATTTTTGCAAACTTGATAGGTATGAGGTAGTACCTCAAAGTTGCTTTAATCTACATTTCTCAGATTCACAATTTTGAAAGTTTTTCAGATGGTTATTTAAAACCTGTATTTCATCTTCTAAAAACTATTCATATTCTTTAACCACTTATCAACTGTATCAATCCCTGATGAGTCATACATGAGACTTAATTAAAAGATTTTTCTCCCAAGTTTTTTTCTTCATATTCTAAATGTCTCCATTTTAGTTGTGCAAGTTTTAACAATTTATACAAATGAGATTATGCCATTGATTATAACCTCTTCTATTTCTTATCTGGTTACAAATTTTTCCACTATCCATAACTGTAGAAGACATGACCTTCTTTTTTCCCCATTTTGTGTTTATTTTTTTCTAGCATGATAATGCTTTATTTTTAAATATTCTTCCATGTTTTCATGTTTTACTTTAAGAAAATACTTTGTTTATGGAGCTATTTAACCTATAAATAACATTGATCAATGGCTTGCCTCAATTTATGCCAAAAATCCATCATTGAAGAGGTACTCATTTTTGTAGACATAAAACAAAGAACAGAACAAAATCTTATAAATGGCTAACATCACAAGGTGATAATTACATTAAAGAACATGGGCATGTGGGACCCTAGGCCACCCCTCTCTTTCTTAAATGAATTCTTTGTGAATTTTTTTTATTTTTATTTTTTAGACTATTTTTCCATGGTTACAGGATTCATATTCCTCCCTCCCCTAGCCGTAGCTGATGCACAATTCCACTGAGTTTTACATGTATGTGTTTGTTTTTAAATAATTCTCGATTCTAAGAAGAACAGCAAGGGCTAAGCAACTGAAGTTAAGTGTTTTGCCCAGGGTCATACAGCTAGGAAGTATCTGAGGTCACATATGAACCCAGATATCTCTGACTGAAGACCTATCACTCTAACCAATGTGCCACTTAGCTCTTCCCTCTGTTTTTTTAAAGTTGTGCCTTTTTATATGTGGAGGTTGTTTATCCAATTGGAACTGATAAGACATTAGATTTAAGATACTAATCTAAAACCTATTTTTCATGTATCTGCTTTTAAGTTTTCACAGTAATTCCTGTTTAATTAATTCTTTCTCAAAGAAGTTCATGTTTTTGGATTTTATGAGCTGCTGTGCAATTTTGTTTGTAAGTCTTTGATTGTTCTATCCAATGGATTTAGTACTATGTTTTTCTAAAATCTGCTTCCTGATAGTTTTGAAAATAACTGTTTTGTGGCATAATTTAATAAAATCTAGCCATGCTAAGTCCTCATCTTTCCTATTGTTTTTATTATGCCTTTTTTATTCTTGACCTTTTATTATGCCAAATGAATTTATTATCATTGCTTAACTTTTTCAACTCTAGGGCAGTGATGGCAAACCTTTTAGAGATGGAGTGCCGTGCCCCACCCCCACCCCAGATTGAGTGCCATACCCACCACCACCACCACCATATACCATACCCCATCCCTTACCTCACATAGGGGAGGGAGGAAACACTCCCATTGAGCTACTGGATGGAGGAGTGGAGAATGTTTAAAAAAAAGGTGGTCAGGCATGGTGGAAAGGGGGAGGGGAGCTCTGTCTTCCATGCCCACAGAGCATGCTCTACATGCCATCTTTGGCACCCATACCATAGGTTCACCATCACTGCTCTAGGGCAATTTGATTAGGATAGAAAGCCAGAGGAAGTATTCATTAAACTCTTACTGTTCAGGGACTATGCTAAGCAATAGAGCATAAATACAAGCAAGCAAGGAAGTCACTGCTTTCAGAGAGATTACATTCTAGTGAAGGTCTTAAGATATTCCTATAAAAAGAAGCCTTTAAAGGAAAGAAGGAATGGGGACAGCAGGGTTTGGAGCTGTTGAGCAAAAAGTGTGGTAGCAAACTGGTTCAAGGTAATATAAGGCAAAAGATCATGTCAGAACCCACAGAAATTCCCAGAGAAAGGAAGATGAAGTTTCAGATGGAGATGAGGCAGGGAAGAAAGCTACCTGATTTGGCACTGATAGACAGGATGACTTTAGTACTATTTAGTAAAATATGAAATCTGTTCAATAATGTGAATAGCTTTGTCCCTTTTACTCTGTTGCTATGCTCTACAAACAATGAATTAAATTATTTAGGCCTTCTTTTGTTCCTTTAAAAATTGTTTTGTAGTCATACTCACTTACGTCCCATCAGTGTGGGCATTTGTTACCCAATATGGAATTTACCTTATCTCTTTTTCCTTTTTACTAATAACACCAAAGACTGATGATTTTTATGAAATCATTTTGATTCCTATTTTTTTTAATTCTCCTACTTTATGGAAGCTATCAGCTATCTTACTTAATCTTTTCATTTATTCTCTGAAGTTCCTGCAACAAGCCAAAAAGTTGCTTGTGTCTTCAAATTATTTTTATCATATTGCTAAAAGACAACATGTATTGTCTTATAACTGAGAGAGAGATAGCAAGAGTGGTGAGAGTTGGATTGAGTCAAGAAGACATATATTTGGGTCTCAATTCAGAGATCTATTAAAGTCCCTTAACCTTTCAGTGCTCCTAGGAAATTCTCTAATATTACAAATTGAAAACAGGTGCTAGTCTTCATTGGGAGAGGGAATCCTTACCTATATCAACAAAATCACAAGTCCCCTCAAAGAAAAAATGGCCATAGAAAAAATTTCTAGCATGGCCAAACAGCAGTTAAAGCAATGGACATCCTTGTTTTACCCTGGCCTTAACAAGAAAGGTTCCATTATTGCTACTACAGATAATTCTAGATTTTGGTTTTAAATATTTATTTTTGATTATTTTAAGGAAAAACCTTTAATTTTTAAGCTTTTTGGTATTTTTAAAGCACAAATGCATATTTTGTAAATGGCTTTTTCTGCAACATAAACATTTTTCTTATAATATTTTTATTTTCTAGTTTTATAAATCCACCCTGGTCATAGTGAATTATTTTTGAAAGATGATGCTATAACATTTTTGCTAATACTTGAATATTTCTGAATTGATATGTATTAGTAACATTAGATCTTAATTTCTTTCTCTGCTTTCTCTTTCCTTGGTTTGGGTGCCAGAATCATATTTATCTCAAAGAAGACTTAAAAAAAAACCTCTTACCATCTTAGAATCAATACTAGGTATTGGTTCTAAGCAGAAGAATGGTAAGGACTAGATAATAAAGGCTAAGAGACTTGCCCACGATCACACAATTTGGAAGTGTCTGAGGCCAGATTTGAACCTGGAACCTCTCATCGCTGGACCTGTATCTCTATCCACTGAGCCACCTAGCTGCACTCCTCAAAGGATTTTGATAAGATTCCTTCATTCTTTGTTTTTGTAAATGATTGACACAACATATTGGCTCGTTAATTGTTTGATGAAAATCAGTGATAAATTCACTTGGCCCAGGATTTTTGTGAATTTTTTTTCTCTTTTGGAGTTAATTTATAATTTGCCCAATTTCTCTTTTGGTCTCAAGAGGTGGTGGATTCCCTCTCAATTGATTTCCTCAAGCAAATGCTGTAGGATCATTTGGTAGAGATGTTATATAGAGAGGTAGATGTTGAACTAGATGGCTTCTGTATCCCTTCCAACTTTGAGGATTCTGTGACATTACAATTAAAAGAAGTATAGCTTCAAAAGAGGGGGTGAATAGCAGGGGACACCAAGAGAAACTTGAGTGAATAAGAAAAATAGGATATTCTATTACACACAAAGAGGGCATGGGAGGGAGAGGGGACAAATACTATTATAAGGAGGAGAGGAAGAGAGCATTAAGAGGTAATAATCAAACCTTACTCTCAGTGTAATCAACCCGGAGAAGGAAGAGTAGCTATACTATCCATTGGGACATAAAATTCTTATCTAACCCTTCTGAGAAAGTTAGAAGGGATAAACCAAGGGGAGCAGGGGAGTGGGGAGGTCAAAAAAAGGGAGCGGAGAAGGGGGAGGAAATTCATAAGGCCTTTAAAAACAAAAAGAGGGGGAAAAATAAGGGAGGGGGTAGAAAGGGAAGTTAATCAAGGGAGGGGATAAGGGATAGCGGCTCAATAGCAAACCACTGGTTTAAAAGGAAAAAGTATAAGGAAAAAGGGGGTAGGAATAGGGGAGGATACGAAAATGTCAGCAAATGCACAACTTATAATTATAACTCTGAATGTGAATGGGATGAACTCGCTCATAAAACGGAAGCAAATAGCAGAGTGGATTAGAAACCAAAATCCTACCATATGTTGTCTACAAGATACACATATGAGGTGGGTAGACATACACAAGTTTAAGGTTCAGGGCTTGAGCAAAATCTTTTGGGCGTCAAATGAGAAAAAGAAGGCAGGAGTGGCTATTATGATTTCTGAAAAAGCCAAAGTAAAAATAGATATGATTAAAAAAGACAGGGAAGGTCATTACATCCTGATTAAAGGTAGTATAAACAATGAGGAAATAACACTGCTCAATATGTATGCAACAAATGGTATAGCATCCATATTCATAAAGGAGAAACTGGCAGAGCTCAAGAAGGAAATAGATAGTAA
>NC_058130.1:270058461-270066545 GCF_016433145.1 Gracilinanus agilis | reverse complement strand
TTTTGTACAAACAAAAACAATGTAGTCAAAATCAGAAGGGAAACAACAAATTGGGAAAAAATCTTTATAACGAAAAACTCTGACAGGGGTCTAATCACTCAAATATACAAGGAGTTAAAGCAATTGTATAAAACACCAAGCCATTCCCCAATTGATAAATGGGCAAGAGACATGAATAGGCAATTTTCAGGTAAAGAAATCAAAAGTATCAATAAGCACATGAGAAAGTGTTCCAAATCTCTAATAATTAGAGAAAAGCAAATCAAAACAACTCTGAGGTATCACCTCACACCTAGCAGATTGGCTAAAATGAAAGAAGGGGAGAGTAATGAATGTTGAAGGGGATGTGGCAAAATTGGGACATTAATGCATTGCTGGTGGAGCTGTGAACTGATCCAGCCATTCTGGCTGGCAATTTGGAATCATGCTCAAAGGGCTATAAAAGACTGCCTGCCCTTTGATCCAGCCATACCATTGCTGAGTTTGTACCCCAAAGAGATCCTAGATAAACAGACTTGTATGAAAATATTTATAGCTGTGCTTTTTGTGGTGGCAAAGAACTGGAAAATGAGGGTATGTCCTTCAATTGGGGAATGGCTGAACAAATTGTGGTATATGCGGGTGATGGAATACTATTGTGCTCAAAGGAATAATAAACTGGAGGAGTTCCAGGCGAACTGGAGAGACCTCTGGGAACAGATGCAGAGCGAAAGGAGCAGAGCCAGAAGAACATTGTACACAGAGACTGATATACTATGGTAATATTGAATGTAATGGACCTCTGTACCAGTAGCAATACAATGACCCAGGACAATTCTGAGGGATTTATGGTAAAGAACGCTACCCACATTCAGAGGAAGGACTGCAGGAGAGGAAACATATAAGAAAAACAACTGCTTGAACGCATGGGTCGGGGTAGACATGATTGAGAGTGTGGACTTGAAACTACCACACTAATGCAACTGCCAACAATTTGGAAATAGGTCTTGATCAAGGACACATGACAAAACTAGTGGAAATGTGCATCGGCCATGGCTGGGGGGACTGCAGGGGGCAAAGGGGAAAGGAGGAGCATGAATCATGTAACCATGTTAAAAATGAATATTAATAAATGTTTAAAAAAATTAAAAAAAAAATAGAAGTACAGCTTCAGAGTAGTACAATTTACAGATAAAGTAACTGAAATCAAGAGAATTTAAGTGATATTTGTAGTAAACAATGAAGCCATGATTTCACCTCGGGTCTTCTGACTCCAAAGCTAATGCTATTTCCATTTAATGGGTTCAATTTTTAAAATGAATATTGAAATAGGATTTCACTTCCCTTCTTTTGCTCCGTATTATATTCTCTCTAAAGAAAGCAAGGAAAAACTAATCATGAATTTTTTTCATTCATTCAACAAATATTTATTGAGAATATGCTATATGCAAAACACAATGTCCCGTAGGATACACAAAGTTGATTATTTTGTACAGGAGACAATAGAAGCATACTAGTAAATACCTGGAGCACATTTATGTAGTTAAAGCCCCTCATTTTACAAATGGACAATGAATCACAGAGAGGCTTAACAATTTGTCCAAAGCTATATAGCAAATTACTAAAATGGATCCTGGTTTCTCAAAGATCATGCACAATAAGTGTAAGCACAAGAAGGTTATACTATTCTTGAAAAGCTTTGGGTATAGTCCCAACAACAGACTGAGTTTGCTTCTTAAGAATCAGTCACTTGCACTAAACAATAACTAGTCCAACTACCAATAATATGGAATTAGGCCTTGATACATGTAAAACCCAGTGGAATTGTGTATCTGCTAAGGGGGGGTTAGGGAAGGCTTGGGGGAGAGGGAAACATGAAATATGTAACTAGGGGAAAATATTCAAAATAAAAATTTAATTTAATTTAAAAAAGAATCAGTCACTTGGTGATAAACTTTTTGAACATGGAAAAACATTTTTAAAAATGCAAAAAGGCTCTTGGTTCTATATGACCTTCCTTTTAGTTTTTTGTGTTTTTTGTTTGTTTGTTTTTTAAGCTCTTACCATCTCTCTTGTAGAGAATACTAAATATTGGTTCCAAGGCAGAAGAGTAGTAAGGACTAGGCAATGGAGGTTAAGTGACTTGCCCAGACACAAAGCTAGGAATTATCTGAGACCACATTTGAACCTAAGACCTCCAATCTGACTCTCAATCCACTGAGTCACCTATCTACCTCTTCCTTTTACAGTAATAGTAGTGTGTCAGAAAAGAGGCATAGAGAGCACAATTTTTAGATTGTCTATAAATTTTGATTTAGCTGTTAATACTCTAAATGCAAGATCCTTCTCCAGTGGACATGTAAAAAATTGCAATTATCACACATATTTCTGGAACAACTAAATTGTTTCAAATTTAAACTTCTCATTATAAATAACACCTGAAGAAATGAGAAATTACAATTAAAGGATGCTTGCCCCAAGTACTCCTTGAAGAGGCAAAAAAAAGGGATTGAAGGAATGGGTTTTATTAAGGGCCCAATGGCAAAAAGACACATTATTTCTTAATATATTTTGGCCATCTTGTATTGCAATGCTAATGATAGTATTTGCAAAAATGCTTCCATGGAAATAATTGCAGCTTATGTACCAACATTTGTCACAGAAGATGGAGTAAAAAAATTCCACAAAAACTTAACAAAATTCTCCAAATTAAAATTAATATCTTCAGGTGACAATCAGTGACCTCAATGCAAAGGTAGGAAAAAGGAAGGATGGCAATAGATTTATTGGAAAATATGTATTGAGAGAAAGATACAAGGGGGGCTAATCCTTATAAATCACATAAAAGTCTAGGGATAGTCATGAATGAATCATATTGTGAATCTGTGGTAAACAACCAAATTGTCATATGAGTATTGAACAACATCAAGAAAGCTATTGTGGAGGAGGCTATCATGTGAATGGGCCTTGAGGGATGAGTTTAATTTTGATAAGACTAAAATGGAATTGAGGGATATAACATAAGTAAGAGTGATAAATCTGCCAGCTTACTTATAGAAAAGGTCCCCTAAATCCAAATGGGTGTATTATAGAGCTGAAGTTGGGGAGTAACAGAACATGGGATAGAAAGAATGGAAAATCATAGAATTTTAGAACTAGAAGTAACCTTAGAGATTTTCTAGTTAAGAGAAAGTTAAGTCATTCTACTAGTTAATCACAGACCTAAGATTAGAACATGGGTCTTCTAGGCTCTCTATATTATATATGTCACGTAGGCTTTCCAGCCTATAGCCAAGTTACAGAGAAGGGGAGGCGGGGCTTAAGTTCTTAGTAAAAATAATAAAAACAATAACTATGAAAACCCGTACAAATACAAGATACTACATTATCTCATTTGAACCTTATGATTCTGATTACCAGAGAAGAAAACAAGGAGAGGTTGAGTGGTATGCTCCATGAGTGGGCCCAGAATCCATGTCTAGGAGTTGGGAAGGTGAGAGAAGGCTGATCAAAGAAATTTAAAAAAAAAAAAAATGAGCGGGTCAAGAATAGATAGGGAGAAGTCAGAACCCTAGAATGTCAGAACTGGAAGAGACCTTAGAAATTATCTGATCTAATCTAAAGACTGTGCAAAGAAGGAAACTGAGGCACTGAAAGGGAAAATCAACATAATGGACTAGAAAGTCTTAGATCTTTGGACTTCTGGTACCATGTTCTTTCCAATATACTCTAAACTGTCAGATTTGATAATGTATCCATGCTTAGCTCTAGTTGAGTTTGTGACATATAGTATATATCACAGTGTATAGAAGTTGGAATAAATGTTACAGTTTTTTAATGTTGAAATCATGTGTTTAATTTCTGTACTTGAATTTAAACACTTTGACACTAAATTTGTACTTTCTTTAACATGATTTGAAAAAAAAAAAGTTGGGCAACATGACTTCCTGGCCCCTTTCAGTTCTGTGATTCTGTTCTTCTCCCCAATAATTTAGTTAACATAAGGCACAAGATTCAGGAATTGTCATACTCAATTTCAATGTCTGAATTAAGTCTCTGAAAGGGTAGCAAAGATTGGTTGTCCCTCCATGACATCAAATTCAAAGGTTAAGAATCCCTTAGGTCTATGTTGGTCCACTGACAAGACACTGTGCCTTCCCTCTTAAATTATCTTCCATTGACATCTTCCACATCTGGTATTTATATTTTGGCATGCTATCTCTTCCATTAAAATGTGAGCCTTTCTTTTAATTTCCAGCTTAGAGTACAATGCCTCCTTTACATAATAAGAGGTTGATAACGGTTACTTTAGCACAGTATCTGGTTTCAACAATAAGCCCTTAATTGGCTTAGCATACAATAAGCGATTGACTTTTGCCTGTTGCCTAAGCACAGTACCAGGCTTACACAGTAAGCACCTAATAAATGCTTAACTATCAAAAGAAGGATCGCTGATGAAGAGCTGAAAAGATTCTCAAGGGGTCAGAGGATTACATATCTGTAACTTGTAAGAACCCTCAGAGATTATCTAAATCCAATCCCTTCACTTTACAGAGGATGTTCAGATATAGTAGGACAGAACGTCCAGTCCTAAGAGTTCATCCTAAACTTGGGTCCTTCGCTCGTTCCACCAGTGGACAGCTACCTGAGGCAGCAGCAATGCCACCATTGGTCCATCTCGTTTCTTTACCATGGCAACATGTACACGGCAAAGATTCACATCCTTGCGGTATTCCACAAACGCACCGATCTCCTAGGAGAATCCAAGGAGCACGTCACCCCAGGGCAGTTTTTTTCCTGGGAATTGGGGGGAAAGAGGTGGGGAGGGTGAGGAAGGAGGGGGAGGAGCGGAGGGCACTTTACCATTTGATGACGTCATGGACCAAAGGCAGGAACGAGTAGGTCTCCTCCTCCTTAAGGCCCGGAGGCGGAGGGGGCTGGAGGGGACCGGACGCCGGAGGCTGAGGCTGCGGCGGCTGCAGCTGGGCCTGCGGCTGCGACTGGGGAGCGGGCAGGGGCTTCTGCTCAGGCAACGGCGGCTCCTGCGGTTGCGGCAGCGTCTCTTCCGCCGGTCTCCCGGAGACCACCCCGACGGAAGCCATGGCCGCTGGGCCGGTGGACCCGGCGCTCGGTCGATTTTCGCCGGGGCCTAGGAGAGAGTCGCTTCTTTTACACGTCACTGGGTGCGCCGCCGCACCGGGGCGAGCTGGGTACGGGAGAGGCCGCGAACCGAGCCCGCCGCCCCGCCCCCTCCTGCGCCTTTTAGTGCGCATGTCACGAATATGAGGCGGAGCGAAGGTGGGGCGAGGCAGAGCAAAGAAGGGGTGGGACGGAGGTAGGCGGAATAATTGGCTGTTGCTAAGCAGCAGGGTAAACTTGTTAGGGGAACCCTTCACTTCTCACCAATCACTCAAAACATTTATTAAGCGCCTACTCTGTGCCAGTATTATGCTAAGTGCTGGAGATAGAAAAACAGTTCCTGCACTCCAGGAGCTTCCAGTCTAATGAAGGAGACAACATGCAAACAAATAAATACAAAGCAAGCTATAAATAGGATTATTTTAGCAGAAAGGAGAGCACTGCAATTAAAAGGGATTGATGTAGACTTCCTATAGATGGTAAAATTTTAGTTGGGATTCAAAGGAAGCCAGAGAGGTCAGTAATTGTAGCTAAGGAGAAAGAACATTCCAGGCATGGGGGACGACCAGAGAAGATGTTGGAATAATCAGGAAGCCAGATACTTTGGATCAGAGTATATGTTGGGGAGTGAAAATAAAGAAGACTAGAAAGGTTGGAGGGAGCTAGGTAATGAAGGGCTTTGAATGCCAAGTATTTGCACGTGGAGGAAAAAGGAAATCACTGGACTTTATTGATTAGCAGGTAACATGTTCAGACCTGTGAATTTTAGAAAAATCACTTTCATGGTTTGAATGGAGAATTGATCTGAGTGGTGTTATAAAAGAAGGGGGGTAGTCTGGATACTGCCACTATTAGGCTGGTTATTAGTAGTAGTAACCTGAGATAATAATCTGAGGGAGCTTTGGTTTGGTTCCCCTGATGGCTGGTGCAGGGACACTAACTGCTCTTCTTTATAACTATGCCCAGGCAGGATCCCTAAAGGTCAATGGATGAGTAACCCTTTCAGGTCCCACCTGGGGTTGATTATTAGTATTGGGTTCTATAAGCCTTGGATAACATTCATCTGACTGAGTTGCTCCCTCCCCAGAGTGGTGATAGAATATCTATGTTGTTTAACAAGGGAAAGGAATGATCAGGAACAGGTTCGGGAATGTGTGACCCTATCACTAAAGCTATGACAATAATCTCTCAGGACTGTAGGCTGTTCAGTAATGCTGGGCTTGTTCTTCACCTCCTCTGGCTCAGCCTGGCCACAGCCAAACCAGAGTAAGCAAACTGTTTGGATGACACAAACGTTGATGATTTCTCTCAGCTTCTTACTGCTCGTTGTTTGCTACAGCCTTCAGGAAATTCTACCCTTTACCATCCTCTTCTTCTTCTCCTATCCACTTCCTGATCCCCCCAGGCTCCTGGATACCTAAATATCTAGAGATGGTTTAGGTGCCTAAATATCCAGGAATTCAGAGAGAATCAGAGGATCCACAAGTCAATCAATGTTCAAGATCAAATGTCCAAGGCAAGAGTTTAGGCAAGGCTCAGCCAAAGCAAAACCAACAGGTCCCTAAAAGACAAAGCGGTCCAAGGGTCCCTGTCAAGGGCTCCCAGGGTATTTATATCCTTTCTGGCCAACTGCCTTTCCTCCTGTCCTCATGGAATCTGGGAACATTCCGATGTCCAACTGTCTTCACCTGTCAATCAAGGTGAGACTCTCAACTCCCAGAACTTGAATATGACAATGGGGAGAGACTTGAGGTGCACACTTTCAAGCAGACTATTGAAATATTCAAATTGTGAGGTGACAAGGGCCTGTAACAGTGGTGGCATTGCCAGAGAAATGCCAGTATATTTGAGAGATGTTGCAAAGGCGAAATCTATAGACCTTGGCAACAGATTGGGTATCATACCCAAAAGACAGTGAAGAATTGAACGTAACTCTTGAGTTTCCAGCCTGAGGTACTAAGACAATGGTGCTGCCCTCTATGGTAATAGGGAAGAGAGGAGACAGGAGGCTTTAGGGAGAAAAAGATGAGTTCAGTTTTGGACATAATGGGTTTAAGATGTCTCCTAGACATACATTTCAAGATGTCTGAAAGGCAATTAGAGGTGTGAGATTCAAGGTCAGCAGACAGGTTGAGATAGATAGGATAAGTAGATTTTAGAATCATCTGCATAGAGATGGTGATTAAATCCATGAAATGTGATGAGATCACCAAGTAGAGAGAGCAGGATAGAATCCTGAGGGGTACCCATGGTTAGAGGTATGATCTAAATCTGACAAGTAAACTATTCTGTGTTCACTTATTTATAGTTTCCCTCTTCATATTCAAGTCATTCACCCATTCTGAATTTATCTTGGTGTAGGGTATGAGATGTTGATCTAAACCTAATCTCTCCCATATTGTTTTCCAAATTTCCCAGCATTTTTGTCAAATAGTGGATTCATGTCCCAAAAGTTGGGCTCTTTGGGTTTATCATACACTGTCTTGCTGATGTCATTAACCCCAAGTCTATTCCACTGATCCTCCTCTCTGTCTCTTAGCCAGTACCATATTGTTTTAATGACTGCTGCTTTATAGTATAGTTTAATATCTGGTACTTCTAGGCCCCCTTCCTTCACATTTTTTTTTTCATTATTTCCCTTGAAATTCTTGATCTTTTGTTATTCCAAATGAAATTTGTAATAGTTTTTTCTAATTCAGTAAAGAAGTTTTTTGGTACCTTGATAGGTATGGCGCTAAATAGGTAAATTAATTTGGGTAGAATGTTCATTTATATTATGTTAGCTCATCCTACCCATGAGCAATCAATGGCTTTCCAATTGTTTAGATGCAGTTTTATTTGTTTGGAAATTGTTTTGTAGTTGTTTTCATATAATTGCTGTGTTTGTTTTGGTAGATAGATTCCTAAGTATTTTATATTGTCTAGGGTGATTTTAAATGGTGTTTCTCTTTCTACTTCTTGCTGCT
>NC_058130.1:269951274-270058430 GCF_016433145.1 Gracilinanus agilis | reverse complement strand
TGATCTTACTGGGAAGGCTTCTAATTTATCCCCATTGCATATGATGTTTGTTGATGGTTTTAGGTATATACTGTTTATTATTTTTAGGAAAGATCCTTCTATTCCTATACTTTTCAGTGTTTTCAATAGGAATGGATGCTGTATTTTGTCAAAGGCTTTTTCAGCATCTATTGAGATAATCATGTGATTTTTGTTTGTTAGACTGTTGATATGGTCAATTATGTGGATAGTTTTCCTAATGTTGAACCAACCTTGCATTCCTGGTATAAATCCCACCTGATCATGGTGGATGATCTTCTTAATTACTTGCTGGAGTCTCTGCTAGTATTCCATTTAAGATTTTTGCATCTATGTTCATTAGGGAGATTGGTCTGTAGTTTTCTTTCTCTGTTTTTGATCTCCCTGGCTTTGGAATCAGTACCATGTTTGTGTCATAAAAGGAATTTGGTAGGACTCCTTCTTTGCTTATCATATCAAATAATTTGTATAGTATTGGGATTAGTTGCTCTTTGAATGTCTGATAGAATTCACTTGTGAATCCATCAGGCCCTGGCGATTTTTTCTTAGGGAGTTCTTTGATGGCTTGTTCAATTTCTTTTTCTGATATGGGATTATTTAGGTATTCTATTTCTTCTGCTGTTAATCTAGGCAGTTTATATTTTTATAAATATTCGTCCATATCTCCTAAATTGTTATATTTATTGCCATATAATTGGCCAAAATAGTTTTTAATGATTGCCTTAATTTCCCTTCATTAGAGGTGAGGTCTACCTTTTCATCTTTGATACTATCAATTTGGTTTTCTTCTTTCCTTTTTTTTATTAGATTGACCAGTACTTTGTCTATTTTATCTGTTTTTTCAAAGTACCAGCTTCTAGTCTTATTTATTAATTCAATAGTTCTTTTACTTTCGATTTTATTAATTTCTCCCTTGGTTTTTAGTATTTCTAATTTAGTTTTCATCTGGGATTTTTAATTTGCTCGCTTTCTAATTTTTTGAGTTGCATGCCCAATTCATTGATCTCTGCCCTCCTTAATTTGTTGATATATGCACTCAAGGATATAAATTTCCCCCTGAGTACTGCCTTGGCCGCATCCCACAGAGTTTGATAGGATGTCTCATCATTGTCATTTTCTTCAATGAAATTGTTGATTGTTTCTATGATTCCTTCTTTGACAAATTGGTTTTGGAGAATCATATTATTTAATTTCCAATTAGTTTTTGATTTTCCTGTCCAGGTGCCCTTACTAATTATTATTTTTATTGCATTATGATCTGAGAAGGTTACATTTATTATTTCTGCTCTTTTGAATTTGTTTGCAATGTTTCTATGCCCTATAACATGGTCAATCTTTGTGAATGTACCATGTGCAGCTGAAAAGAAGGTGTATTCCTTTTCGTCCCTATTTATTTTTCTCCACATATCAATTAAATCTAATTTTTCTAGGACTTCGTTCACCTCTCTTACCTTTTTCTTATTTATTTTTTGGTTTGATTTATCTAAATCTGAAAGAGGAATATTTAGATCTCCCACTATTATGGTTTTACTATCTATTTCCTTCTTGAGCTCTGCCAGTTTCTCCTTTATGAATATGGATGCTATACCATTTGTTGCATACATATTGAGCAGTGTTATTTCCTCATTGTTTATACTACCTTTAATCAGGATGTAATGACCTTCCCTGTCTTTTTTAATCATATCTATTTTTACTTTGGCTTTTTCAGAAATCATAATAGCCACTCCTGCCTTCTTTTTCTCATTTGACGCCCAAAAGATTTTGCTCAAGCCCTGAACCTTAAACTTGTGTATGTCTACCCACCTCATATGTGTATCTTGTAGACAACATATGGTAGGATTTTGGTTTCTAATCCACTCTGCTATTTGCTTCCGTTTTATGAGCGAGTTCATCCCATTCACATTCAGAGTTATAATTATAAGTTGTGCATTTGCTGACATTTTCGTATCCTCCCCTATTCCTACCCCCTTTTTCCTTATACTTTTTCCTTTTAAACCAGTGGTTTGCTATTGAGCCGCTATCCCTTATCCCCTCCCTTGATTAACTTCCCTTTCTACCCCCTCCCTTATTATTCCCCCTTTTTGTTTTTAAAGGCCTAATGAATTCCCTCCCCCTTTTTCTCCCCTCCCTTTTTTGACTTCCCCACTCCCCTGCTCCCCTTGGTTTATCCCTTCTGACTTTCTCAGTAGGGTTAGATAAGAGTTTTATATCCCAATGGATAGTATAGCTACTCTTCCCTCTCCGGGTTGATTACACTGAGAGTAAGGTTTAAATATTACCACTTAATGCTCTCTTCCTCTCCTTCTTATAATAGTATTTGTCCTCTCTCCTTCCCATGCCCTCTTTGTGTGTAGTATAATATCCTATTTTTCTTATTCTCTCAAGTTTCTCTTGGTGTCCCCTACTATTCACCCCCCTCTTTCCCACCCCACCATGTCATCTTAGACCATTTAGTATTCCACCCTCTCCCTGTGAATTATTCTTCTGATTACTATAATAGTGAATACTATAATAGTGAATAGAGTTCACTACAGAGAATTATCTCTGTATTTCTCCACATAGGAATTTCTCCGCATAGGAATACAGATAATTAGATCTTACTGAGGCCCTTAAAAAGGCAAATTTAAAAATCATGAGATTTCTTTCTTTCCCCTCTGTTTCTTATTTATCTTTTCATGTTTCTCTCGATTTTTGTGGTTGGATATCAAACTTTCCATTTAGCCCTGGTCTTTTCTGTGCAAATACTTGGAAATCTTCAATTTTGTTGAATGCCCATACTTTCCCCTGGAAGTATATAGTCAATTTTGATGGGTAGTTGGTCCATGGTTGCAGGCCTTTCTGAATATCATATTCCAAGCCTTGCAGTCTTTTAGTGTGGAAGCTGCCAGATCCTGTGTGATCCTGATTGGTGCTCCTTGATATCTGAATTGTCTCTTTCTGGCTTCTTGTAAGATTTTTTTCTTTTACTTGGAAGCTCTTGAATTTGGCTATTATATTCCTTGGTGTTGTCCTTTCTGGGTCAAGTGTCGAGGGTGATCTATGGATCCTTTCAATGTCTATATTGTCCTCTTGTTGTAGGACTTCAGGGCAATTTTGCTGAATAATTTCTTTTAGTATAGAGTCCAAATTTCTATTAATTTCTCCTTTTTTGGGGAGACCAATGATTCTCAAATTGTCTCTTCTAGACCGGTTTTCTTGGTCCGTCACTTTCTCATTGAGATATTTCATGTTTCCTTCTATTTTTTCAGTTTTATTTGTTCTTGTTGTCTTGAGAGATCATTAGCTTCTAATTGCTCAAATCAAGCCTTTAGGGACTGGTTTTCCTTTCCAATCTGGTCATTTCTGGTGTTCAATTTGCTTATCAGTTCATTTGATTTCTGAGCCTCACTTTCCAATTGCAAAATTCTGCCTTTTAAACTGTTATTTTCTTGCCTGATTTCCTTTTCAGCTATTTCCCATTTCTCTAACCAAATCTTTTCCAACTTTCTCATCATCTCAGTTTTGAACTCTTCAAGAGCTTGTGATCAGTTTTCATTATTTTGGGAGGGTCCGGATGCTTATTTGTTCTCCTCCTCTGTTTGCTCGGTTGACTGGATTTTCTCTGTGTAAAAGTTGTCAAGTGTTAAAGATTTCTTTTTCTTGTTGTTAATCTTTCTCTTCTGAACTTCCTGATTCTGGATAGCCATTATTAGCCCAGCAGCTTCTCAGCTTTATCCTCACACTCAGGGTCTTTTGGGTCCTGAGGTCTGAGATCTGGTTTTTCTCAAGGTCAAGCCCCCTAGTGGACCCCCTTGCTCTGCCAGAGGTTCCTTTACAAGTCTCAAGGCGCTGCTTCCACAGTCATATACCTGTCTGCACTGGTTCCCCACTCAAGGTTTCAGAGCCTTCACTTGTGCCTGTGTCTGCCTCCACCCATGCCTCCGCCTGCGCCTGCACTGCGTGTCCACGCTCAGAGTCCGTGCGCGTTCTTTAGCTTTTTGGAGTCCTAAATCTTGCTGCTCTTAGGAACAGGCCCTGGAGCTGCCAATGACTCAATGGGTGCCCCAAACTTGCTCTATTTCTTTTTAGCTGGCTTTGGCACTGTATGTGGTGTGTGTGGAGGGGGTTGAGGGAGGTGGTTGCTCAGCCTGCGATTTAGTGAGAGCTGTTTCACCCCTTTATAGCATGGAAATGTCCCAATTCCACGTACCTTCCACACTGCACCCTGTTGTGGGGTCCCTCTGTTCATCTGGATTTGTTTTTATGTCCCCTTGAGGAGTCCTGTATGTTTCGGTCAGGAGAGGTTAAGAGCTGTTTTTTACTCTGCCACCATCTTAACCCGGAACTCTAGAACCTCAATTCTTACTGAAGATCTAGGACTCTTTCCCCTATACCACACAGCCTTAATCTGGCATATATAACCCTCTACACTCTTGGCTCTTCCCTAGTAGTGTTATTTCACATTACTCTGCATAACTCTCCATTTCCTTCAAAAGAGGCCACTACTTCCTTTGCATGATAATACAGCTCTATAGTTTTACTCTAATCAACATAATAATAAATAATATTAATAACTATCATTTCTATGGCATTTTTAAGGTCTACAAAGCACTCTACAAATGTTTTATTCTCATAACAATCCTGGAGGTAGGTCCTATCATTATCCCCACTTTATAGATGAGAAAACTGAGGCAGACATTATTCTGACTTACACAGGGTCATGTTGCTTATAGGGACTTGGACATAGGATTCTAACAGAACTTCCTGGCTCCAAGTCCAGTACCCCATACCCTGGCCCCCTGTATTCGGTACTGCTCTGGTAGTCCTGGCATTGCTAATGCCAGTAGCTAACTCTGTGCCCCCATCCTCCTCTTCCACCCCCATACCTTATATAGTTGTTCATACTCTGTAAGGAAATTTTTAGGAAAACTTTAACACTTCCATTACACTCTTTCTTTACACCTTGTAGGGCTGTAACAAAACTCATTAACACTTCCTTTACTAATAGTAAGTGATAATAAACAATGAATGAATGAATGAGCCAAAGGATTCTACCAAATCCTAATATGCCCATGAATTCTAAATGCCACCATTCTCTCTCATTTAATTCCAAATACAATGAGATTCTCTAATCCAATGACGATACATGCCAATCATCTCTTCCTTTCAAACATGCTTTATAACTTACAAGCAAAATGGGTTTCAGCAATAAAAATTAAGGTTTTTAAAACAATTTTAAGCAATTCACATATAAATAGATACAACCAAATACCTATAAGTGTATAATTAAATTGAAAATGTATTAAGCCCTGGTGAGTGTAATGCATTACTGCTGTTTTCTGAAAATAATATAATTAGGGACAAGAAACAAGACTTACTTCATCACCCTACAAGCAGATGTCAAATACTATAAATGCATCAGCTTTGTGAAAACTGTTCATAGTCATGACAAATTTGCTTCTGGATATTACTACTTATGATGAGTGTGAAAAGTTTTAAAATGTCATTTTTTTTCTCCTTAAATGTGTTATTATACAGGGGAATTACATAGAGCTACAAATGTCAGAAAGTTAATAATCACAATTTTTAAAAATCTTCTGCAATCTCAAGGACTAGGAATTTTTTTTCCTTCTTCCATTTAAAACCCTATCTATATCCAAATGATTGAAGTAAAAGCTTAAAGTAGAGGACTAAATATATTTATGACAGTATATCTTTTAGACAATTTGTTCTTCTTACATGGAGACCACAAATATATGATTCTTTCATCTTTATGATATGTAGACAAGGCAGGTTGAGGAAGGTGCTAGACGCTTTGATGTTACAGATTTTTATTAAAGGTCTATTTATTTTAATTTTTAATCAATTTTTCCTTATTTAATTTAGAATATTTTCCCATGTTTCCATGATTCATGATCCCCCACTCTCACCTGCTCTTCCCCCTGCCCCCAGGAGCTGAAAAGCAGTTCTACTGGGTTATAAATGTATCATTGTTCAAAACATATTTCTATGTTATTCATATTTCCAGTAGAGTGATCTTTTAACATCAAAACCCTAATCATATCCACATCAAATTATATAATCAATCATGTGTTTTTCTTCTGCATTTCTGTTCCCACAGTTCTTTCTCTAGATGTGGATAGCATTTTTTTCCATATGTTTTTCTGGATTGTCCTGGGTCATTGCATTGCTGCTTCTAGAAAAGTCTATTACATTTGATTGTGCCATAATGTATCAGTCTCCTTTTGCTCTGCATCAGTTCTTGGAGATCTTTCCAGTTGAGATAGAATTCCTTCAGTTCATTATTCCTTTCAACAATAATATTCCATCACCATCAGATACCACAATTTATTCAGCCATTCCACAATCAAGGGATACTCCCTAATTTTCCAATTTTTGCCACCATAAAGAGTACAGCTATAAATACTTTTGTACAAGTCTTTTTCCTTATTATCTCTTTGGAGTACAAACCCAACAGCTGTATGGCTGGGCCAAAGGGTAGGCATTCTTTTAAAGCCTTAAAGATCTATTTTAAAAGAAAATCAAGCTATACATAATAGTCACAGTTTCATGTGCATCTATTTTTTATTAACTAAAAATATGGAAATACCCATTTTATACGTTTTTAAGTTCAAATTTTTGAAAAAATTTAATAGATTAATGAATCTATGCACATTTTATGAATTCTTTTTTATTATCAACTTAAAAAATATTAATAACATGAACCTTTCAATATGTAGGTCAGTGATGTTGAACCTTTTAGAGATGGAGTGCAGGGTACAGCCCCCACCCACCCCAGACCGAGGCCATTCCCACCTGCCCCTAGAGATTGCATGTTGTGCCCCTCCCCCATCCCCCAGTGCAGGATGAACCCTGCCCCTTCCCTTTCCCCACACAGGGGACAAAGAAAGTGCTCCCACTGGGCTGCTGGGAAGAGAAGCAGGTGAAGTGAGGAATGTCCTCAGCAAGCATTGAGAGAGAAAGGGGAGTGGCCAAGTGCTCTGCTCCCCTCCTGCTCTGTCCCCTGTGAACCGCCTACCTTACCTCCTGGGCAGAGGAGAGGGGAATGTGAAAAAATGTCATCAGGTATGGTGGAGAGGGGGAGGGGAGCAGGTTCACCCAAGTCCCTCTGCCTTTCTAGTAATGAACTCTGGTGGGTTGTGGAAGGAGGGTGGCCATGTGCCCACAGAGAGCAAACTACATGCCATCTTTTGGCACCCATGCCATAGGTTTGCCATTACTGATGTAGGTAATAGTCCCCCTTTTAAAAAGTTCTTAATATTTCATACAATTAGAAATCAAATTAATCAGTTATATTATTTCCTTTTAATTAATTTGTCTTATTTGATTAACTTTTTAATATATAAAAATCTGTCTTCCTCATACTTATTTTTTTTTAAACCCTTAACTTTTGTGTATTGGCTCCTTGGTGGAAGAGTGGTAAGGGTGGGCAATTGGGGTCAAGTGACTTGCCCAGGGTCACACAGCTGGGAAGTGTCTGAGGTCAGATTTGAACCTAGGACCTCCCGTCTCTAGGCCTGACTCTCAATCCACTGCACTACCCAGCTGCCCCCCTCTTCCCCATACTTGAAGTCCAGCCCTAAGCTGAGGAAGGGAGCTGGTCCGGATTTGTTAGACAATAAGCATGCACTGCTCAATAAATTAATATGCTCAGAAGATCAAACTTTTCTTAGTCATTTCATCTTTTGCTTGTTACACTACTTCATGATGGCCCTAATTCCAGGTGATGGACATCTTTGGTTATTATAAGGACAAATTTATTGCCTTAGAGGTTATGGGAAGGGAGCCTAGCTTTATCCATCACCCTATTAATGGCTTATCTTCACCCAACCCTTGTCATATTAATAGGACTATGGAAATTTTTGGATGCCTACTATTTTGGATATCTGTTGTATATTAAACTGAACTCGTTATAAATTCTTTTGAAGTTTATATTAAATTTATTAAATTCATATTATTAAATTTAACACAATAAAACTGCCTTCTTTGTATACTTCTTGGACCGAACTTCCTTCTCTCTTCCTTGAATTTTTAAAATGTTTCACTGCTCTATTTATTTACCTTTTTTAAAAAAACTATCCACCAACTATTCATTCTACTCCACTAAATAAATGCCATCCCTCAGAAACAATAAGCATATTCAAATAAAACAAATCATCATTTTAGCTTTGTCTATAAATGCATGTCTCCTCCTAAATGAGGCTCTAGTCCATTCCTCTTTGTCAAGTGGTAGAAATCACACATCACTATCAGTCTTCTAACATCTTGATTGATCACTGCATTGATCAGAGTTCCAAAAAGTGTTTTCTTTTATGTTATTTTAGTCATCACATCTTAATTCTGCTAATTTCATTTTGCACTAGTTCTTAAATGTCTTCCTAGGTTTCCTGAATCTGTAACACATAGTAAACACTGAACAAATGTAGATTGATTGGTCATATTTAACATTTCTTAGGGCCAATAATAACCCTAAATTCATATACCACAATTTATCCATCTTTTTAATAGTTGATGGTCCCACCAAAAGGTATTGCTGGGTCAAAAGCTATGTATGCACAGCTTAATGATTTTTTGTTGTTGTTGTTATTGTAACCTCCTCCCCCATTGAAGCCTAGGGGACTTTCCTAGATCCAGAGAGATAGCTCTTTGTCACTTTGCTGAGAGGTGGTGGAAGCAGGAAGTCAATGTAATTTCTAATATGCTGAAAGACCTCTAAGTCCTCAAAGTGGAGTAGAAAAAGAAGGAAGATTCTACTAAGAAATGCAGAGACAGGAATGAAAGGCAAGTGGCTTTTTTGAATGGTGGATGGAAAATCTCTCTGGAGCTGTAAACATGTGGGGAAGCTGGCACCCAACAAATCTTTTGATTCCCAGAATCTTCAGTCCTGGAGACTGTTAAAAGCAAACTCTCCCCTGGTGAGATACACACCATTGCCATCCTCCAGCTCATTTATTGTTTTGTATTCATCTACTCTAATCTGTATAACTTCTCTAATTTCAATTTTATAAGTTACTTTATTTTACTCTTTATAAATAATAAATAAATTACTTTTTTACTTTAATAAATTAACTCTTACTTTAATAATGACCCATTCTAACTATTCATGATTGCTTTTTGTGTTGCAGTGTTTCTTGGTAAGAAGTTAAGCTGGTTAGAGTAAGTTAAGTGTTTTCCTCTTCTTAAGAGTAAGGAAAGCAACTTTTATCCTGTACCTCAAAAGCATTGTATCCCTAGACTATTACTATTTGACTAATGGAAGTTATAATTCTACCCTACTTATAGCTAGCTGAGTGAGAAAGTGAGTGTTCCCTTGGCCTTCCTTTTACTCCCCACAAAGACAGAAATTGAAGTTTCACTTAGAAACAAGGTGAGACAAATCCCAGCAGATATCTACCTATACTTGCCACAGAAAGACCAGCCATTTCATATAAGAAGATCTACATTTATATTGCATTCAGAGAGTAAATACAAAGGGTAACTATAATAGGGTTCCATATAGCTTCCCAGGATGATTGGAGCAATTCACAATAGCAGTGCCTGTCTTCCCATAGCCTCTCCAGAAATTTTCATTTCCTATTTTTAGTGTAGTTGGATTGGAATATAGGGACCAGACCATGGTGTGGGCTCAGAGCATCAAAGGCAAGATTTGGTCCCAGATCCTTTGTTTCCAGAGCAAGGATTCCTTCCACACTGTCAAAAGGCTGGAATATTTGCAAAGACTACTGAGTCAATTTGTTCAAGGAATGGTCACTCAGAAATGGTCACTCAGAAAAGTACATGAATAATTTCTCAATACCTAATGGCATGAAAGGGAAAAGCCCTGAAATCTTGTACTGTGAATAGACCAGGGTATTCCAGACTATAGTTGTCAAAGAAGCAATGGAGGGAGCATTGCCAGATTGTTACAAACAAGCAATGTTTGTGCCTTTGATTATTTATCTATTGAGAAATGACTCTTGTTCTTATGAATGTGTCAATTTTTAAAATATCTTGGCTATAAAGCTGTTATCAGAAATTTGCCTCAAAGATTTTTTCCTAGTTTTCTGCTTTCCTTTTAACCCCTTTAATTTTTATGTGCAAATTTTTTTGTGTGCAATTTTATATAATAGAAATTGTTCATTCTATCTTTTATGACCATCTTTGTTCTTTGTTTGGTTGAGAATTCTACTTCTGGCCATATGTGGTAAGAACTGTGCTGGGTTTGTGTGGGTGGTGAGTGGAGTGATGTATGTTGTTGAGAAGAAGTAGTTGTCCTCTGGCATCCAAGCATAACCATGATTCCTATGTGGAAATCAGGGCCTCCTCCTCCCTCCCTTTTTCCCCTTTTCTCTCCCTTGACCCTCATTCTCTCCTGGCCTCCCTAGAGATTCCATGTCTTTTACCCCCAGCTGCAGCTTTGGTAGCATGTGAAGAATGTGTTGGATTGGGCTTATAAGGAGACTGTTTATGTTCCTTAACACTTGAAACTATAGGTTGAACTTATTGTACATTTTAAAAGAAGAGCAAGTTATACATAATAGACATTTTTGGTTTCTTATATTATCCAATTTTTTGTTCTACTATGAATATGGAAATGCCATTTTATTTCATGTTTAAATTTAGAATAATTTTTTTAAAGAATTTAAGCTCCACACCCATCAGATTGGCTAAGATGACAAAAAAGGACAATGACAAATCCTGAAAATAATGTTGGCAGAACAGTGAACTAGTCCAGCTATTCTAGAAAGCAATTTGGAACTACGTTCAAAAAAAGTGATTAAACTGTGCATACTCTTTGACCTTGTAATTCTGCTACTAGGTCCATACCCCAAAGAGATAAAAGAAAAAAGAAAAGGACCCATGTGAACAAAATATAGCCATTTTTTTGTACTGTCATAGAATTGGAAACTAAGAAAATGGCTGAACAAGTTACAGTATATGAATTCAATAAAATATTATTGAACTATGAGACAGAGCTGTCAAACTCTCCCATCACAACTCAGTAATGGCAAAACCAGATTAAAATATAATTGGGAAATAAATTAACAATATAAGTAAAAATATAATACAACATAGATAATGTTAATTTGTTGTTTTTCTGAGTCATTATGCCACCCCATTTCTATTTGAGTTTGACATTACTACTACAACAAATGATGAAAGGGATGGTTTCAGATAAACCTGGGAAATCTCTTTTATGAACTGATGCAAAATGAGAACCAGGAGAGCAATTAGTACAGTAATAGCAATATTGTAAAAGTAATCAAGTTTGAAAGACTTACTAACTGATCAATACAATAACCAACCATAATTCCATAAAACTCATAATGAAACTTGCTTCCCACCTCCAGATAGAGAGCTGATAGACTGAGAAAGAAAATTAAAGCATTTTCTTTCTTTTTTTTGACAATGGGAATTTGATTTTGTATAACTCTAAACATTTGTAAAGGTAAGAGCCTTTTCAATTGGTGGGCAAGGGAGAGGAATTTGGACTTGAAAATAAAATAAAACAAAACAATTTTTTTAAAAGAATATAAGCTCCTTGAAAACAAGGACTGTATTTTTGTCTTTCTTTCATTTGCCAATGCAAACCTGGCATATAGTAATATCTGTTGACTAACTGAAAAATGACATAAAGCCCTAACAACTCTACTGAGCTCTAAACCCTCATTTCCAACTGCTTGCTTGATATATCCATATGAATATTGGTTGCATTGCATCTCAAACTAAACATATTCAGATCAGAAGCCATCATCTTTCACCCTAAACTCATCCATCCTTCTAATTTCCCTGTTGCTACTGAGGACAATACAATCTTTCTATTTTATGGGTGAGTTCATCCCATTCACATTCAGTGTTATGATTACTAACTGTGTATTGACTTCCATTATATTATCCCCTTCAGATCCTGCTCTATTCCATTTCACTATGTTCCTCCTCACCAGTATTTTGCTTTTGGTAAACCTCCCACTTTCCCCTCCCTCAAATTGCCTCCCCCTTCCCTTGTCTTATTCCCATTTTACTTCTCTGTAAGGTAAGATAGAATTCTATACTTGTTTTACTCTTTTTGAGCCCTTTATGATGACAGTAAAGTTTAAGCATTACCCATCACCACCCATATCCTCCACCTCTATAAGGATTTTTCACACTTCTTTATGTTATATAATTTACCCCATTCTATCTGTGACAGGCAATGCTTAAACTTTACTGTTATCGTAAAGGTCTCAGAGAGGGCAAAACAAGTATACTCAGTGGGGTACATAATTCTATCTTACCCTACTTAATGGGGTATAGAATTCTATCATACCCCACAGAGAAGTAGAAGGGGAATAAGACAAGGGAAGAAGGAGGCAATTGGAGGGAGGGGAAGTAAGGGAATGACAAAAAGCAAAACATTGATGAAGAGGAACAGAGAGAAAGGGAATAGAGCAGGATTTAAAGGGGATAATATGATAGAGGGTGTGGGATCCATATTTCTGAGAAGAGTTCAAGCTGCATCAAAGAATTCCATAGTGCCCCCCCAGAACTCTAAGAGATGGGGCAGTTAAAGGCAGTTGGAGTCCTGGTATAAAAGCCCCTTCTTACAGGATCCTGGTCCTGACTCTTTGCTCTTGGATCTGAGCAGAGGGGCAAACTGTGTAGCTCTGAGCTGGGTCATTCTGTCTCTGATAGCCAAAGCTGCTTTACTTTGTTAGACCTTCAAGCAAGACCACAGTCTACCTTAGTTTAGCTATCTAGGTTTAGAAAGAAGAATATTTAGAGGTTTAGATAGGAGATCAGCCATTCAAGTTACATTTCCCCCTTTGGGGGGAGGGGCTGCTTCTTTGACATAGCTGTTTTAGATAGCTTCCCTTACCTATTATTCCTAAACCATTTCCCCCCTTCCTATTCCCAGATATCATTAAACCCTTATCATCTAGGAACTGTGTCTGGATATAGATAATTTGGTGAAATACATCCTCCATAAGCCAAGTTCCTTTTACTAGTGTCTCTGAAGTTGATCCTAACCTCTGAGCCAGTGAGCTGCTTCTAAGACATCAAGCTTCACCTATTCTATCCTGTGGGGAAATAATACAGAGAAAGAGATCATCATAATGAGTTTAGCTTTTCCCCACTTACCATCTTGGCC
This sequence comes from Gracilinanus agilis, assembly GCF_016433145.1. Taxonomy (NCBI): domain Eukaryota; kingdom Metazoa; phylum Chordata; class Mammalia; order Didelphimorphia; family Didelphidae; genus Gracilinanus; species Gracilinanus agilis. Next base: position 270,045,304 of record NC_058130.1, on the reverse strand, counting down.
CAGAAGTTATCAAGCCAGATTATCCTCCATTACCAGACAGTTAACTGATTTTCAACTGCTGAGAGGAAGGGGGAAGTGAAGGAGTACTCCACAGGCTCCTGCCCCTCCCATCCAGTCAAGCCTGCTTGTGTTTCTCCAAAGATCATGGATTAGGGAGATGTCAGTGCCACTAACCCCTGTCATTTTACAGTTTCCCTAATCCTACAAGGTCAATACACAGTTAGTAATCATAATGCTGAATGTGAATGGGATGAACTCACCCATTAAACAGAAACTGATAGCAGAGTGGATTAAAAACCAGAATCCTACTATATATTGTTTACAAGAAACACATCTGAGGCAAGGTGACACACACACAGATTCAAGGTAAAAGGCCAGAGCAGAATCTATTATGTGTCATCTAAAGTAAAAAAAGCAAGAGTATCAATCATGATATCAGACAAAGTTAAAGTAGAAATTGATCTGATTAAAAGAGACAAGGAAGGAAATTACATTCTGTCTAAAGGGTACTAAGAACAATGAAGTAATATCATTACTAAACATTTATGCACCAAATGGCATAATCTAGATTTCTAAAGGAAAAATTAAAGGAGCTCAAGGAGGAAATATATAGTATGAATATATTAGTGGAGGATTACAAACTTTCCCTTTCAGAACTAGATAAGCTGAACCAAAAAAAAAAAAAATAAGAAGAAAGGGAAGTGAATGAAATGCTAGGAAAATTATAGTTAATAGATATTTGGAGAAAATGGAATAGGAATAAAAAGGAATATACCTTCTTCTCAGCAGTATATGGTACATATGCAAAAATTTACCATGGACTAGGGCATAGAAATATTGCAAACAAATGCAGAAAAGCAGAAATAAGAAATACAATTTTTTCAGATCATAATGCAATAAAAATTATATTTAACAAGGGTCTATGGAAAGGCAAATTTAAAATTAATTGGAAACTAAATAATCTAATTCTTCAAATCTGGTGGGTCAAAAAAGAAATCATAGAAACAATTATGGACTTCATTAAAGAGAATGACAATGAGGAGACATCATATAAAAACATATGGGATATAGCCAAAACAGTACTCAGGAGAAAACGTATATCTCTGAGTGCCTATAGCAAAAAAATCGAGAGGGAAGAGATCAATGAATTGGACTTGCACCTTAAAAAATTATAAAAAGAACAAATTAAAAATCTCCAGGTAAAAACTAAATTGAAAATCCTAAAAATTAAAAGAGAAATTAATGAAATTGAAATTAAACACTGAACTATTAAATATTAATTATTTAAATATTAACTATTTAATGAACTATTAAATAAGCTGATACTTTGAAAAAACAAATAAAAATAGATAAAATACTGGTAATGAAAAAAGAAAAGAAAAGAAAATTAACAGTATCAAAGATGAAAATGAACAGTGTCAAAGATCTCATATCTAATAAAGAGGAAATTAAGGTAATTATTAAGAACTATTTTGCCCAATTATATGGCAATAAATATGACAATCTAGGTGAAATGGGTGAATATTTACAAAAATATAAATTGCCTAGATTAACAAAAGAGGAAATAGAATACTTGAATAATCCCATCTCAGAAAAAGAAATTGAACAAGCTATCAAGGAACTTCCCAAGAAAAAATTCCCAGGGCCTCATATTTCACAAGTGAATTCTATCAAACATTTTAAGAACAACTTATCCCAATACTATACAAATTATTTGACAAAATAAGCAAAGAAGGACTCTTACCAAATTCTTTTTATGACACAAATATCATATTGATTCCAAAGTCAGGCAGACCACAAACAGAGAAAGAAAACTACAGACCAATCTTCTTAATGAACATAGATGCAAAAATCTTAAATAAAATACTAGCAAAAAGAGTACAGCAAGTTATCACAAGGATTATCCACTATGACCAAGTGGGATTTATACCAAGAATGCAAGGATAGTTTAATATTAGAAAAACCATCTTCATAATTGACCATATCAATAATCAAACCAACAGAGATCACATGATTATTTCAATATATGCAGGAAAAGCCTTTGACAAAATACAACACCCATTCCTATTGAAAACACTAGAAAGTATAGGAATAGAAGGGCCATTCCTCAAAATAATAAACATTATATATTTAAAACCATCAGCAAGTATCATCTGCAATGGGGACAAGTTAGAAGCTTTTCCAATAAGATCAGGAGTGAAGCAAGGATGTTCATTATCACCTCTATTATTTAATAGTGTGCTAGAAATGCTAGCAGTAGCAATTAGAGAAGAAAAAGAAATTGAATGGACTAAAGTAGGCAATGAGGAAACTAAACTATCACTCTTTGCAGATGATATGATGGTATACTTAAAGAATCCTAGAAAATCAACTAAAAGACTAGTGGAAATAATTAACAACTATAGCAAAGTTGCAGGGTACAGGATAAACCCACATAAATCATCAGCATTTGTATATATTTCCAAGAAAATTCAGCAATAGGAATTAGAAAGAGAAATTCTATTTAAAAATCATTATAGACCAGTGATGGGCAAACTTTTTAAAGAGGGGGCCAAAGGAAAGGAAATGCTTATCTGTCAGTCTGTTTCTAAGGCAACTCTTTCAAAGTTTCATTGTATTGTATCCTACTCATTGTATTTGTCAGATTAGGAATAATGTCGCACTGCCAGATAGAACATTTCAGGGGGCCCCGCATCTGGCCCGAAGGCCACAGTTTGCCCATCACTGCTCTAGACAATATATTTAGGAATTTATCTACCAAGACAAACACAGGAATTATATAAACACAACTACAAAATACTTTTCACACAATTAAAACTAGATCTAAAAACTGGGAGAGCATTAATTGCTCATGGGTAGGATGAGCTAACATAATAAAAATGACAATCCTACCCAAATTAATCTACTTATTCAGTGCCGTATCTGTCAAACTACCAAAAAGGTTTTTTTTTATAGAATTAGAAAAAAATATAATAAAGTTCACCTGTGTTAGGTATAATATTGATCTTATTGAAATATTGATATTGATGATCAGTTGATATTGATAGGTTACTGCTGTCAGAGAGCTCTAGTAGAAAATGTTTGATGAATTTGATGGACACAGTTTAATCTAACTCCTATTTATTTATAATTAAGAGAAAGGGCAGGGACAGGAAAAAAGGTAGACATTAAGTAGGATCTATTAAATCTAACACTAAGATTTCTAACTATAACCCAGAACCCCATCGTTCCCCAAGGGACTGCTTCTTTGTTCACTGGGATGAACCAACTCTTATCTGTTCTTACTATCTAAAGATTAAATCTATTTAACTAAAGCTATCCTAATAGATGATCTTAAATTTATATAATTCTCATTAAATTTATCTATAAAAACCTTCCAGCTGCCTCAAACTGATTGTCAACTAAATAGCAGTTATGATCTGTAATTTCTGGCACTCACAGAAGGGTGCCTGAAACCAATGCTGCTCAAGCGAGAGGAAACAGCGCCCCCTCTTGGCCACTTTTCCCTTTCTAGGAGAAAAGCCTTCATTCCAACCAATCTTAATTCCGATCAAACTATGTTTCCAATTTCTTCCAAAGTTAACTCTCAAAATCCTTCACAGATTGATCAGAGCAAATCTCCAGCCACCTGCTCCAAGCGAGTAAGCTCTAGAGAGTGCCCAATATTCTAACTCTCTTTTCCTATCATGCAATTCTCTTAAAGTCACCTACAGATAATTCTTTCCTTCTCTGCTTAAAGGTGTCAAAGTAAAATTCATAACTCTTTCTGTAGACTAAGTATTTACTTCTAAGTTAATTATCTAATTAAATTCTTTTCCTAATACTTGGAAGAACAAGAGATCAAGAATATCAAGGGAAATAATGGGGGGGGGGAATATAAAGGATGGGGGCTTAGTAGTACTGCATCTTAAACTGTACTAAAAAGCAGTGGTCATTAAAACAATATGTTACTAAGGGAGGATCAATGGAATAGACTTGGTGTAAATGTCCTCAGCAAGATAGTGCATGATAAACCCAAAGATCCCAGCTTTTGGGACAAAAACCCATTATTTGACAAAAACTGCTGGGAAAATTGGAAAGCAGTATGGAAGATATTAGATTTAGATCAACATTTCATACCCTACATGAAGATAAATTCAGAATGGTTAAATCACTTAAATATAAAGAGGGAAACTATTAGTAAATTAGGTGAACATAGAATGGTATACCTGTCAGATCTATGGGAAAGGAAAGAATTTAAGACCAAACAAGAAACAGAGAATACCACAAAATATAAAATGAATAATTTTGATTACATTAAATTAAAAAGGTTTTGTACAAATGAAACCAATACAATCAAGATTAGAAGGAAAGTAACAAATTGGGAAAAAATCTTTATAACAAAAACCTCTGACAAAGGTCTAATTACTCAAATTTATAAGGATCTAAATCAATTGTACAAAAAATCAAGCCATTCCCCAACTGATAAAAAGGGATTCGAATAGGCAATTTTCAGAAAAAGAAATCAAAACTATCAATAAGCACATGAAAAAGTGTTCTAAATCTCTTATAATTAGAGAAATGCAAATTAAAACAACTCTGAGGTACCACCTCACACCTAGCAGGTTGGCTAACATGACAGCAAAGGAAAGTAATAAATGTTGGAGGGGATGTGGCAAAATTGGGACATTAATGCATTGCTGGTGGAGTTGTGAATTGATTCCAACCATTCTGCAAGGCAATTTGGAATTATGCCCAAAGGGCTTTAAAAGACTGCCTGCCCTTTGACCCAATCATAGCACTGTTGGGTTTGTACCCCAAGGAGGTACAGGAAAAAGACTTGTACAAAAATATTTGTAGCCATGCTTTTTGTGGTGGCAAAAAATTGGAAAATGAGGGGATGCCCTTTGATTGGGGAATGGCTGAACAAATTGTTTTATCTGTTGGTGATGAAATACTATTGTGCTAAAAGGAATAATGAACTGGAGGAATTCCATGTGAACTTGAAAGACCTCCAGGAATTGATGCAGAGTGAAAAGAGCAGAACCAGGAGAGCATTGTACACAGAGATTGATACATTATGGCACAATCAAATGTAATAGACTTTTCTATGAGCAGCAGTGCAATGACCTAGGACAATCCAGAGGAATCTATGAGAAAGAAGGCTGTCCACATCCAGAGAAAGAACCATGGGAACAGAAATGCAAAAGAAAAACATATGATCGATCACATAGTTTGATAGGGATATGACTAGAGTTTTGATGTTAAAAGATTACTGCAAATATGAATAATGTGGAAATAGGTTTTGAATAATGATACATGTATAACCCAGTGGAATTGCTTGTCAGCTCTGGGACGGGGGAATGAAGTGGAGGGAAATCACGAATCATATAACCATGGAAAAATATTCTAAAATAAATAAACAAACAAACAAACAAATAAATAAATAAATGGAAGAAAGCTGTGGCTAATTTGGACAGCATACTAAAAAGCAGAAATAATTCCTTGCTGGCAAAGTTCCTTACTGTCAAAGGTATGTTTTTTGTTCTTGTTGTTGTTGTTGTTCTTTTCCAGCAGCAATGTATGGTTAGGAGAATTGGTCTATAAGAAAAGCTGAATGCTGTGGAATCAATGCTTTCCAACCATGGTGCTAGAGAAGACTTTTGAGAGTCTCTTGGATAACAAGAACATCAAATCAGTCAATATTTAAAGAAATTAATTCATAATTCATTAATTCACTGAAAGGTCATATACCAAAACTGAAATTCCAATACTTTGGCCATGTAATAAAGATGAGACTCATTAGAAAATACCCTAATGTTGAGAAAGATTGAAGGGGAAAGTAGAAGGGGGAGGCACAGGATGAGACGGATAGATAGTATCATGGAAACAATGAATTTTTATCTGAAAAGTCTGAGAGACAGTGGAACACAGACTGGCCTGGTATGCTATAATCTGTGGAGTCATGAAGAATAAACAATAATTACAGAAGCATGTTGAAATTTAGTTGTTAAGAGCATAATGGACAACCTCTGGTTGTCTTGCTATCATAGGCCTTGGACAGCAAGAGAGAGCATGTCAGTTGTTTCCTACTCCTTTCTTTTCAACAGTAACTTGCTCTTTAGTCATGACTCTCAGTTCCTTCCTTTTAGGGGAGAGATTTCTTTAAACTTTGTTAAGGAAAACAAGGAGTTATCCAAGACAACTACCTCTAGAGGAAACAATTACTACCCTTTATCACCAAGCCTTTTTCTCCTTACTCCAAGATTATTGCTTATCCCAATTGTTTCCAGGAAGATCGAGGAACTGTAGACCAGTGATGGGCAAACTATGGCCCTAAGACCCCCTGAAATGTTCTATTCTGCCAGGGGACATTATACCTAATCTGACCAATACAATGAGTAAGATACAATACAATGAAACTTCAAAAGAGTTGCCTTAGAAACAGACTGACAGATGAGCATTTTCTTTCCTTTGACCCCCTCTTTAAAAAGTTTGCCCATCACTTGTCTAGACTAATTTCAATTTCTGATTTTGGAAGTCTGAAAAAATATGCTTTCATTAAAATCCCTTTGATTGGGAAATAATGAAAAAAAAATGTGAAGGAAGGTGGCCTAGCAGTATCAGATATTAAACTATATTATAAAGCAGCAGTCATCAAAATGATATGGTACTGGCTAAGAGACAGAAGGGAGGATCAGTGGAATAGACTTGGGGTAACTGACATCAGCAAAACAGTGTATGATAAACCCAAAGAGCCCAACTTTTGAGACAAAAATCCACTATTTGACAAAAACTGTTGGGAAATTGGAAAACAACATGGGAGAGATTAGGTTTAGATCAACATCTCATACCCTACACCAAGATAAATTCAGAATGGATGAATGACTTGAATATAAAGAAGGAAACTATAAGAAAATTAAGTGGAACACAGAATGGTATACCTGTCAGATCTATGGGAAAGGGAAAATTTTAAAACCAACCAAGAGTTACAAAAAATTACAAAATGTAAAATAAATAATTTTGATTATATTAAATTAAAAAGGTTTTGTACAAACAAAAACAATGCAACCAAAATCAGAAGGGAAACAACAAAATGGGAAAAAAATCTTTATAACAAAACCTCTGACAGAAGTTTAATTACTCTAATATACAAGGAATTAAATCAATTGTATAAAAAATCAAGCCATTCCCCAATTGATAAATGGGAAAGGGACATGTATAGGCAATTTTCAGATAAGGAAATCAAAACTATCAATAAACACATGAGAAAGTGTTCTAAATCTCTAATAATTAGAGAAATGCAAATCAAAACAGCTCTGAGGTATCACCTCACACCTAGCAGATTGGCTAAAATGACAGCAGGGGAGAGTAATGAATGCTGGAGGGGATGTGGCAAAATTGGGACATTAATGCATTGCTGGTGGAGCTGTGAACTGATCCAACCATTCTGGCTGGCAATTTGGAACTATGCTCAAAGGGCTATAAAAGAATACCTGCCCTTCGATCCAGTCATACCGTTGTTGGGTGTGTACCCCAAAGAGATCATAGATAAACAGACTTGTACAAAAATATTTATAAGCCGTGCTTTTTTGTGGTGGCAAAAAACTGGAAAAGGAGGGTATGTCTTTCAATTGGGCAATGGCTGAACAAATTGTGGTATATGCTGGTGATGGAATACTATCGTGCTCAAAGGAATAATAAACTGTAGGAATTCCATGTGAACTGGAAAGACCTCCAGGAACAGATGCAGAGCGAAAGGAGCAGAGCCAGAAGAACACTGTACACAGAGACTGATATACTGTGGTAAAATCGAATGTAATGGACTTCTGTACCAGCAGCAATGCAATGACACAGGACAGTTCTGAGGAACTTATGGAAAAGAATGCTACCCACATTCAGAGGAAGAACTGCAGGAGAGGAAACACAGAAGAAAAACAACTGCTTGAACGCATGGGTTGGGGTGGACATGATTGAGGATGTAGACTCAAAACTACCACACCAATGCAACTAACAACAATTTGGAAATAGGTCTTGATCAATGACACATGTTAAAACCAGTGGAAATTTGCATCGGCTATGGGTGGGGGGAGTGCGGGGGGTGAAGGGGAAAGTAGAAACATGAATCATGTAACCATGTTAAAAATGAATATTAATAAATGTTTAAAAAAAAAGAAAGACCATTAAAAAAAATAACAACTCTGAGGTACCACCTCATACCTAGCAGATTGGCTAAAACGACAGCAGGGGAGAGTAATGAATGTTGGAGGGGATGTGGCCAAATTGGGACATTAATGCATTGCTGGTGGAGTTGTGAACTGATCCAACCATTCTGGCTGGCAATTTGGAACTATGCCCAGAGAGCTCTAAAAGACTGCCTGCCCTTCGATCCAGCCATAGCATTGCTGGGTTTGTACCCCAAAGAGATCATAGATAAACAGACTTGTACAAAAATATTTATAGCCTTGCTTTTTTGTGGTGGCAAAAAACTGGAAAACGAGGGTATGCCCTTCAATTGGGGAATGGCTGAACAAATTGTGGTATATGCTGGTGATGGAATACTATTGTGCTAAAAGGAATAATAAACTGGAGGAGTTCCAGGTGAACTGGAAAGACCTCCAGGAATTGATGCAGAGTGAAAGGAACAGAGCCAGAAGAACACTGTACACAGAAACTGATACTCTGTGGTAAAAATCAAATGTAATGGATTTCTGTACTGGCAGCAATGCAATGACCCAGGACAATTCTGAGGGACTTATGGAAAAGAACGCTACCCACATTCAGAGGAAGAACTTCAGGAGTGGAAACACAGAAGAAAAACAACTGCTTGAACACATGGGTTGATGAGGACATGGTTGATGATGTAGACCCGAAACGACCACACCAATGGCAACTATCAATAATATGGAAATTGGTCTTGATTTATGACACATGTTAAAACCAGTGGAAATGTGTATTGGATATGGGGGGGGGAGGGTGGGATGGTGGTGAAGGGTAAAGTAAAAACAAGAATTATGTAACCATGGAAAATTTTTCTAAAAAATAAAATATTTTTAAAAATTCCCTTTGATTTATTTGAGCCCTCAGTAGGCACTCTAGCAATTTAGCAAGAAAATGTCCTTCCCCTTCTTTCTATATAGCTGACAAATCTTTTTATCTATGATCTCTTTGGGGTACAAACCCAGCAATGCTATGGCTGGATAGAAGGGCCATACAATATAATATACATACAATATAACTTTCTTTGTTTTACAAGTTTACATAATCTTGGTATATGTTATGGCTCTTTAGGACAAGGTCACAGATTATATCTCTATAACACATAATTGTAATCCTTACTCTGATTTGAATGTAATTGGCACCAATTACATTGTTGAATGTAATGAATTGTTGAATTGTTGAATGAAAATATCCTAGGGTCATATTAAGAAATTATATAGACTGTTTCTCCTCTGAAAATTAAAAATTCATTACCTAAAAACTATTGCATTAATAAGCTTTACTCAAGCCATTTCTTAACCATTTCTGAGTATCAGACATTACTTTAAATTTTACTTTAAAAAAAGAGGTTATATAAGCACATGTGTGCGCATGCATGTGTGTGTGTGTTTGTGAGAGGCCAAGAGAGACAGAGAGAAAGCCTGTGTATTCAAATTCTTTTTTTATCACAATTCTTTTTTTATTTATTTTTTTTATGTTTTTATTTATTTTTTACATGATTCATGTTTCTACTTTCCCCTTCACCCCCCCTTTAGCACCTCCCCCCATATCCAATGCTCATTTCCACTGGTTTTAACATGTGTCATAAATCAAGACCAATTTCCATATTATTGATAGTTGCCATTGGTGTGGTCGTTTCGGGTCTACATCACCAACCATGTCCTCATCAACCCATGTGTTCAAGCAGTTGTTTTTCTTCTGTGTTTCCACTCCTGAAGTTCTTCCTCTGAATGTGGGTAGCGTTCTTTTCCATAAGTCCCTCAGAATTGTCCTGGGTCACTGCTTTGCTGCCAGTACAGAAGTCCATTACATTTTATTTTTACCACAGTGTATCAGTCTCTGTGTACAATGTTCTTCTGGCTCTGTTCCTTTCACTCTACATCAATTCCTGGAGGTCTTTCCAGTTCACATGGAATTCCTCCAGTTTATTATTCCTTTGAGCACAATAGTATTCCATCACCCGCATATACCACAATTTGTCCAGCCATTCCTCAATTGAAGGGCATACTCTCATTTTCCAGTTTTTTGCCACCACAAAAAAGCACGGCTTATAAATATTTTTGTACAAGTCTGTTTATCTATGATCTTTTTGGGGGTACAAACCCAGCAATGCTATGGCTGGATCGAAGGGCAGGGAGTCTTTTAGAGCTCTTTGGGCATAGTTCCAAATTGCCAGCCAGAATGGTTGGATCAGTTCACAACTCCACCAGCAATGCATTAATGTCCCAATTTGGCCACATCCCCTCCAACATTCATTACTCTCCCCTACTGTCATTTTAGCCAATCTGCTAGGTGTGAGGTGGTACCTCAGAGTTGTTTTGATTTGCATTTCTCTAATTATTAGAGATTTAGAACACTTTCTCATGTGCTTATTGATAGTTTTGATTTCCTTATCTGAAAATTGCCTATTCGTGTCCCTTTCCCATTTATCAATTGGGGAATGGCTTGATATTTTATACAATTGATTTAATTCCTTGTATATTTTTGTAATTAAACCTCTGTCAGAGTTTTTTGTTATAAAGATTTTTTCCCATTTTGTTGTTTCCCTTCTGATTTTGGTTGCATTGTTTTTGTTTGTACAAAACCTTTTTAATTTAATATAATCAAAATTATTTATTTTACATTTTGTAATTTTTTGTAACTCTTGGTTGGTTTTAAAATTTTCCCTTTCCCATAGATCTGACAGGTATACCATTCTGTGTTCCACTTAATTTTCTTATAGTTTCCTTCTTTATATTCAAGTCATTCATCCATTCTGAATTTATCTTGGTGTAGGGTATGAGATGTTGATCTAAACCTAATCTCTCCCATATTGTTTTCCAATTTTCCCAACAGTTTTTGTCAAATAGTGGATTTTTGTCTCAAAAGTTGGGCTCTTTGGGTTTATCATACACTGTTTTGCTGATGTCAGTTACCCCAAGTCTATTCCACTGATCCTCCCTTCTGTCTCTTAGCCAGTACCATATCATTTTGATGATTGCTGCTTTATAATATAGTTTAATATCTGATACTGCTAGGCCACCTTCCTTGATGGTTTTTTTCATTATTTCCCTTGATATTCTTGATCTTTTGTTCTTCCAAATGAACTTTGTTATAGTTTTTTCTAATTCAGTAAAAAAGTTTTTTGGTAGTTTGATGGCACATAGGTAAATTAATTTGGTTAGAATGGTCATTTTTATTATGTTAGCTTGTCCTACCCATGAGCAATCAATGTTTTCCCAATTGTTTAGATCTAGTTTTAATTGTTTGGAAAGTGTTTTGTAGTTGTGTTCGTATAATTCCTGTGTTTGTTTTAGTAGATAGATTTCTAAGTATTTTATATTGTCTAGGGTGATTTTAAATGGTATTTCTCTTTCAATGCTGATGATTTATGTGCATTTATTTTGAATCCCGCAACTTTGCTAAAGTTGTTGATTATTTCTATTAGCCTTTTAGTTGATTCTCTAGGATTTTTTAAGTAGACCATCATATCATCTGCAAAAAGTGATAGCTTAGTCTCCTCATTGCCTATTTTAATGCCTTTAATTTCTTTTTCTTCTCTAATTGCTACTGCTAGTGTTCCTAGTACAATGTTGAATAATAGAGGCGATAATGGGCATCCTTGTTTCACACCTGATCTTATTGGAAAAGCTCCTAATTTATCCCCATTGCATATGATGCTTCTTGATGGTTTTAGATATATACTATTTATTATTTTTAGGAAAGGTCCTTCTATTCCTGTACTTTCTAGTGTTTTCAATAGGAATGAATGTTGTATTTTTGTCAAAGGCTTTTTCAGCATCTATTGAAATAATCATGTGGTTTTTGTTGGTTTGCTTGATGATATGGTCAATTATGTGAATGGTTTTCCTGAAGTTGAACCATCCTTGCATTCCTGGTATAAATCCCACCTGATCATAATGAATAACCATCGTGATCACTTGCTGGAATCTCTTTGCTGGTATTCTGTTTAAGATTTTTGCATCTATGTTCATTAAGGAAATTGGTCTGTAGTTTTCTTTCTCCATTTTTTATCTACCTGGCTTTGGGATCAGTACCATATTTGTATCATAAAAGGAGTTTGGTAGAACTCCTTCTTTGCTTATCATGTCAAATAGTTTGTATAGTATTGGAATTAGTTGTTCTTTGAAGGTTTCATAGAATTCACTTGTGAATCCATCTGGTCCTGGGGATTTTTTTTTAGGGAGTTCTTTGATGGCTTGTTCAAATTCTTTTTCTGATATGGGATTATTTAAGTATTCTCTTTCTTCTACTGTTAATCTAGGCAACTTATATTTTTGTAAATATTCATCCATATCACCAAGATTGCTATATTTATTGCCATATAATTGTGCAAAATAGTTTTTAATGATTGCCTTGATTTCCTCTTCATTAGAGGTGAGGTCTCCCTTTTCATCTTTGATACTGATGATTTGGTTTTCTTCTTTCCTTTTTGTAATTAGATTGACCAGTACTTTGTCAATTTTGTTTGTTTTTTCAAAGTATCAGCTTCTAGCCTTATTTATTAATTCAATAGTTCTTTTACTTTCAATTTTATTGATTTCTCCTTTAATTTTTATAATCTCTAATTTGGTGTTTAGCTGGGGATTTTTAATTTGTTTCCTTTCTAGTTTTTTCTAATTTGCATGCCCAGTTCATTGATCTTTGCCTTCTCTAATTTGTTAATATATGCATTCAAGGATATAAATTTCCCCCTGAGTACTGCCTTAGCTGCCTCCCCCAGAGTTTGGTAGGATGTTTCATCATTGTCATTCTCTTCAATGAAATTGTTGATTGTTTCTATGATTTCTTCTTTAACTAACTGATTTTGGAGAATCATATTATTTAATTTCCAATTAGTTTTTTATTTGCCTGTCCATGTGCCCTTACTAATTATTATTTTTATTGCATTATGATCTGAGAAGGTTACATTTATTATTTCTGCTCTTTTGAATTTGTTTGCAATGTTTCTATGCCCTATTACATGGTCAGTCTTTGTGAATGTACCATGTGCAGCTGAAAAGAAGGTGTATTCCTTTTTGTCCCTATTTATTTTTCTCCACATATCTATTAACTCTAATTTTTCTAGGATTTCATTCACCTCTCTTATCTCTTTCTTATTTATTTTTTGGTTTGATTTATCTAAATCTGAAAGAGGAATATTTAGATCTCCCACTAGTATGGTTTTACTATCTATTTTCTTCTTGAGCTCTGCCAGTTTCTCCTTTAGGAATTTGGATGCTATACCATTTGTTGCATACATGTTGAGCACTGTTATTTCCTCATTGTCTATACTGCCTTTTATCAGGATTTAATTATCTTCCCTATCTCTTTTAACCAAATCTATTTTTACTTTGGCTCTGTCAGAGATCATGATCGCTACTCTTGCCTTCTTTTTCTCATTTGAAGTCCAAAAGATATTGCTCTGTGTTCAAATTCTGCAGAACAGCTAACCCTAACATTATTACCTTGGAACTACTGTTTTTTAGTTGTTGAAAGACTACAGTTTCTAAGTTAACAGAATCAAATTCAACTTCCACATAAGAATTAACTGAATTAAGTAACTAACCTTCTGATGATAAACTTATTCTACACCGTAATAAATTAATTCATAAAAATAATTCAGATACAAATAAGATACAACTATTGACCATCCAGTGATCATCATTTACAAAAATTTGCATTTAATTTTAAAACAGCCAGTAAAATTCTTCTCTGGATTCAAGATAGTAAAATAAATTCAAACACCTTAGGAGCTAGATATCGTTTTTAAAGGTTACAAAATTTTCAGATTACACTAAAATGTTCTCAATAATACTGTTACATTGTTTATATATAGAAAATACATTTTTATTTCATTAAGCTTTTAAATTTCAAGTATCTTTTTGAAATAATGCTTTTAAAAAGTTCTTTTAAAGTAAGTTTTAATTTGTTATAACTACATTTTAAATTCTTTAATAGCTATAAGAAATTTCTTTGTAAAATTTAGAATTTGATTTATCTAATGTATTTGCTAGCAATCTTTTTTTGGTGTCAAAATTAGAATAGCATATATTGTAGAATAAAAAATCAGTATGTTAAACAATTCCACAAAGTAACAGATTCTGTACAAAATGAGAAATATACATACATAATACAAGACTAAATATCATATCTTGATAAAGCTGATATTTCATTAGGAAGATGGGAGACTATGGGTATGGAATGTTGCTTATGATGCAAGATGTGATCACTGCATTATTTAGGTTTTCTTAACTGTTTTCCTTTATGATATCTATGTGTCCTGTGTATGTGTATGAGAGAGAAAGTTGAAAGAAAGAGAAAGAAGGATAGAGATGAAAGAGAAAGAGGAGAGAAAAATAGGAGAGAGAGAAATGAGAGAAAACTAAAAGGATGGAAATGAAAAGGAGAAAGATAAGAGAGAGAGAAAGGTGAGCGAAAGATGAAAAAGAGAGGATAGAGATCAAAGAGAAAGAGAGAGGAGAGAGATAAGAGTCAGAGAGAAATAAGAGAAGGAAAGAGAGGGAAAGAGAGAAAAGAGGGAGAGGGGGAGAGAGGGAGAAAAGAAAGATGCAAGAAAGAGAAATGACACTTCATACCTATCAGATTGGCTAATATGATAAAAAAGGAAAATGATAAAAGCTGGAGAGTGTGGGAAAATTGAAACACTAATGCACTATTGGTGGAGATACAACCTTCAGGAAAGTACTTTGGAACTACGTCCCAAAGACCATAAAACTCTGCATACCCTTTGACCCAGCAATACCATGACTAGTTCTATAACCCAAAGACATCATAGAGAAGGGAAAAGGACCTAAGCACACAAAAATATTTATAGCAACTCTCTTTGTGGTGGCAAAAAATTGGAGACTGAAGGGATAACCATCAGTTGAGGACTGGCTGAACAAGTTGTGGTATATAGTTGTAATGGAATACTATTGCACTGTAAGAAATGAATGAGATGATTTCAGAAAAACTTGAAAACATTTGTATGAATTGATGCAAACTGAAGTGAGCAGAACCAAGAGAACACTGTGTACAATAACAGAAATATTGTTTGATGATCAACGGGGACAGATTAAACTATCATCAGCAATGCAAGGACCTAAGACAACCCCAAGGGACTCATGATACTATCGACAACCACCAAAGGAACAGAGTATGAATGTAGATTGAACCATGCCATTTTTGCCTTATATCTTTCATGAGTTGTTTGTTTGTTTATTTGTTTTTACGAGAGAGTGAGAGAGAGACAGAGACAGAGACACAGAGAGACAAAGAGAGAGAGAGAGAGAGAGAGAGAGAGAGAGAGAGAGAGAGAGAAAGAGAGAGAGACAGAGAGACAGAGAGAGAGACAGAGACAGAGAGAGAGAGACAGAGAGACAGAGAGAGAGAGAGAGAGAGAGAGAGAGAGATTTGGAGGGTTTATATGTATTTGCAAGTATATATCTGGAAATAACCATTAGGTAAAATTAAAGGCATCAATAAAACTTTAATTTAAAAGGGTTTGAACTGGATAATCATTAATGTCCCTTCCAGTTCTCAGTTTGAATCTATACTCCACTTCTAATTTTGCTCCAGTCTATACACCCAAAGTGAGAGCAGTAAGTTCAGGGAAGTGACAACAGTTTTTCCATGCTGGTATCTCATCTCTCAGAAGAGCATTAAGACAGCATTTTAGTCTATTTAGGGCAAATCACTTGGCTACTGTGTGCCCCAGTTTTGCAATAAAAAGATTGGAGTCCTATGGCTCTTCCAGGAGTGCTGTAGAATTGGCTAACAATTTAGAAGCACAATATAACTCCTGCATATTTTTAATTCATTGGCTTGCACTTCTTTGCAAGAAGCTTGTAAGTAACAATTCTTTAATCTTTCCATCAAACTCTGTTAGGAACAGTACAATCAAGGGGAAGAGGGAAAGAGAAAAACTTAAGGAATGGTTTGTATGCATGCCATTTTGCTCTTTTATGAGAGCTAAATCTATCTACTCTTGAAGATCAGTTTCTATAATGTTTATGAAAGGACTTTGTATAAAAAAATTCTTAAATGTAGTCTATTATTATTAGAAGTAATGAGGTGTAGTGAACTGAGATCTGGTTTTGGAATCTGTAAGATATGAATTCAAGTCCCACCTTTGATATATATTGGTTATTTTGGGGAAGTTATCTGACCACAAGCCTACAAGCAACTCTTAAAGACTAAATTTGGAAGGATTTGCATTGGTAGAGGAAGTCCCTTCATCTAGGATATTCTTGACCCATTAAGTCTCTGTCATTATTATTTACCCCCCTCCACCCTTTTGTCTTTTATTCCTCTTTTCTCTAGGTCAATATAAATGTTGGTGATGGTATGGTCTTAAGACTGAGGGGAGAAGAGATATAGAATCAAAGAAACTAGAGTAGAGAATTTAAGAAACACATTGGCAAGGAGATGGGGATAGAGAATGGGGTCATGTTTTGGTTTCCTTTCTTTCTTCCTTAAACAGTCCTGGCTTCCTATTTCCTTTTCTTCCATGCTGTACACATCTCTGTCATATTGTCTAGCAGTGATAACTTAATAATGAAAGCTGATATTTTTATGGTACTTTACAGTTTTCAAAACCCTTTCCATATAGTATCATTTGAAGCTCTAAACAACCCTAGGAGGGAGATGCTTTTATTATCCCATTTCATAGAAGAGGAAACAGAAGCTCAAAGAGTAACTTCTATCTGGGAAGTGTCAGAGGCAGGATTTGAATGCAGATTTTCTAGGCTCTAGATCCAGCATGTTATATACTATACCACACATTTATATACTACTTATACTCCATCCAAGATGAAGGGTATTTTCCATTAAGATCATTGAAGAAAATTTTCCTCTTACCAATATTCAGTTTGTTTTTTTCTTTTTTATTTCTTTTTAAATATTTTCCCATGGTTACATGATTTATTTTCCCTTCTTCCCTTCTTCCCTCCCCACTCCTGGAGGTGACATATTATTCATTTTTGTAATAGAGTAATCTTTTAAAACCAAAACCCCAAATCATATACCCATATAAACAAGTGATAAATCATATA
This sequence comes from Gracilinanus agilis, assembly GCF_016433145.1. Taxonomy (NCBI): domain Eukaryota; kingdom Metazoa; phylum Chordata; class Mammalia; order Didelphimorphia; family Didelphidae; genus Gracilinanus; species Gracilinanus agilis. The sequence goes on along the minus strand of NC_058130.1, from coordinate 270,028,070 downwards.
TTTTCTGTGTTTCTACTCCCACAGTTCTTTCTCTCTAAATAGATTAACATTCTTTCTCATAAATCTCTCAGGATTGTCCTGGATCATTGCATTGCTACTAGTAGCAAAGTTGTTTACATTTGATTGTTTCACAATGTTTCACTTTCTATATATATTGTTCTCTTGGTTCTGCTCATTTCACTCTGCATGAGTTCATGGAGGTTCTTCCAGTTCATCTAGAAATCTTTCAGTTCATCATTCCTTATAGCACAAGTTATTTCATCACCATCATATACCACAATTGTTCAGCCATTCCCCAATTTAGGGACACCCCCTGTAAAAAGGAAGCTTCCTTCTCCAGTCACCACTGAAGCCTCCAGATTACTTAGGGGATTTTTAGTTGATGACTTCCCTAAAAGAGTGAGTGGATTCACTCCTGCCTCCTTGTAGTAGAAAGAGGATGTATTTCCCATTTGATGAAGGTATCTCTTGTCAGTCTGTGATGTTCTCAACCAGTATTAGCTGGATAAACCTCCCCAAAGAGCACCTTTCTGTTTCAACTGAAATTCAGTTGGCAAGATGGAGGAACCTTCTCAGGTAAAGCAGCAGGCTTGTTCACTTCCTTGATTACTTTGCTAGATGGACCAAACGCTATCTGACTTTATAATATGTCTTTAATAATAGGGTTGATCTGAGGGAAGGGATGAATGATGAAGGGAAGAGGGTATAGGAGACAACTAATGATTTATCCATTGATGCCTAAGGAGTCCCTGGCTCAGTCAGGGCAAATTGCTCCAAACTGAATTTCTCTCCCCCTCCCCACTAAAATCCTTGTTTCTAACTCTCTGAAGGTAAATTATTGATCAATAGAGGAATTATTGAAAGGGGACATGCTGGAAGCCATCGAGGCTGTGATGTTTAGCAAGGCTACTCACAAGCTCTGACAATCCAGCATGGCAGGTTGTCAGGAGGATGGAAATTCCACACTCAGTTTACCCTATGTGACTCTTTTTACAGTGATATTCACTTGCATTGAAATTATTGCAATTAATATCCTTATTCAGCTCCAAGGAGGCACAGAAAAACTATACAGATTCATGGCAAGAACAATCACAACCACAGACTACCCACTATCCCAAAATAAATCCCTTACAACCCCCTAGAGAATAGACATTTCCCCTAGAATCAGGCCAGCAAAAAACCAGCAGTTAGTGAGTTAATGCAAGTTTCTAAAGTTGCCAGCAAGAAAACACCTGGCCTGAGTTTGTTCCCAAATTCCTACAGACCAAAGAAACAGTGAAACACAAGGAAATTAAGGCAATGACAAATTAGCACAGAATCATCCTACCAGAACTGCATTCTTATTAACCCTATAGCAGAAAGAACAGCATGGGAACAAAATTTGGACCAGATTGATATTATTGTATCTTATTGGATATAATCAACTACCATAACTATCTCCTTGGTTTATGATGGGAATGAATAGAATAACGTAACCATATACATGATATAATTAGTTCAAATATAATTAACTATTATGCTTAGTTAGGAACTGATGTTCTAGTACCTTATGGATGGCTGAAAAGAATAAGTTCCAACTAAGCCAGGCCATAATGAATAATTCTTGACAAGCTTGCTTCTTAACCATAGTAAGATCATTAGTAAATGCCAATCTTGTGATGTTTCAAAAGTTAATATGTGATTTTGAAAGTATGGGAAAATCAAAACCTATATGAGATCATAAAGAAAAAAGGGTATAAAAATGGAAATCAGCAGATGGCACTAGCAGGAACAGCCTCTGCAATTTGACTTGCACTCTGGCTCGTTCTCACTCCATTCTTCGTCACGTCATCCCATGTCCAGAGAACCAAGCAAAGAGCTCTTCGCAGGGTCAGATAATGATATCTGTGGTAGAGAGTCAGTCTCTCAAATGAGTCTCTCAGCTATCGTAATAGAGGTGGGTCAGTCCTGGCAGGAACTGTTGACCTGGAACAACAAGGCTTTGAGTAGTCTTGACCCAGTAGTTGCAGGTTTTCACCTCCTTCTCCTTCCAGTTCCCCAAAACCAACTGCTCTTGCTTGGGGGGTTCCCCCTTTTATACTCCTGGTTCCAACAGTCTTCAACTGACCCTGCTTTCTTGGGGTTCCACTGCACCCCAGTAAAATTCCACCTTTATTTTTTCCATTTTCCAATTTTTTGCACCACAAAGAGTATGGCTATGAGTATTTTTTTAATTTTTAAAAATATTTTTCTATGTTTATATTATACATTTTCTTTCCCTCCCTTCTTTCCTCTCCCTTCCCAGAGCCAACAAGCAATTTCACTGGGTTATACAAATGTTATCACTTGATTCCTATTTCCATATTATTGATTTTTGCAATAGAGCAATCTTTTGAAACCAAAACCCCAAATCATGTGCCCATATAAACAAGTGATAAGTCACATGTTTTTCTTCTGTGTTTCTACTTCCACAGTCCTTTATCATAAGTCCCTTGGGATTGTCCTGGATCATTGCATTGCTACTAGTAGAAAAGTCCATTACATCTGATCATTCTGCAATGTTTCTCTTTCTGTGAACAATGGTGTCTTGGTTCTGCTAATTTCACTCTGCATCAGTTCATGGAAGTTCTTCCAGTTCATCTAGAAATCCTCCAGTTCATCATTACTTACAACACAGTAGTATTCCATCACCATCATATACCACAATTTGTTCAGTCATTCCCCAATTAAGGGATATCCCCTCATTTTCCAATTTTTTGCCACCACAAAAAAGCGTGGCTATAAATATTTTTGAGGAATCCTCTTTTATTATATCTTTGGGGTACAAACCTAGTAGTGGTATTGCTGGATCAAAGGACATGGATCCTTTTAAAGTCCTTTGGGTATAATTCCAAACTGCTGTCCAAAATAGTTGGATCAATTCACAATTCCACCAGCAATGCATTAGTGTCCCAATTTTGCCACATCCCCTCCAACATTATTTTCCTTTACTGTCATATTGGCCAATTTTCTAGGTGTGAGGTAGTATCTCAGAGTTGTTTTGGTTTGCACTTCTCTAATCAAGAGGGATTTAGGACACTTTTTCATGTGATTATTGATAATTTTGATTTTTTCATCTAAAAACTGTCTGTTCATATCCTTTTACCATTTGGGGAATGGCTTGATTTCTTGTACATTTGACTTAGTTCCTTATAAATTTGAGAAATTAGACCTTTGTCAGAGATTTTTGCCATAAAATTTTCCCCGTTTGTTGTGTCTCTTCTAATTTTGGTTGTGTTGGTTTTGTTTGTGCAAAACCTTTTTAATTTAATATAATCAAAATTATTCATTTTAGATCTTGTAATGTTCTCTATTTCTTGCTTGGTCTTAAATTCTTTCCTTTCCCATAGATCTGACAGGTATACCATTCTATGTTCATCTAATTTGTTTATAATTTCCCTTATCATATCTAAGTCATTTACCCATTTTGAATTTATCTTGGTAAAGGGTGTGAGATGTTGATCCAAACCCAATTTTTCCCATATGGTTTTTCAATTTTTCCCAGCAGTTTTTGTCAAATAGTGTGTTCTTGTCTCAAAAGCTGTGATCTTTGAGTTTATCGAATACTAGCTTGCTGAGGTCCAGTTTGTTTTTTCTAATTGAGCAGCCTTGTTTAAAAAAAAATACTTGAAAACCACTCCTTATTCTTTTCAGTATACATATCATAGCAAGATTTTCTGATTGGTGTTATAGGTTTTTAATATATCATGCTTCATATGAATTTCAATGCATGTCACCTTCCCTATTAGATTATAAGCTCCTTGAGGGAAAAGGCTGTCTTTTTTGTCTTTTGGTATCCCCAGAGGCTAGCACAGTACCCGGCACATAGTAGCTGCTTATTAAATACTTACTGATTTTGATGGATTTAATTTAAAACTCAAGGTTTCTTTTGAAAACCAAGTTCATCTAGATTCCATGGCTGGCTTCAACTTTGGAGTATTTTGTAGAAATCAGGTCAAGAAAAGCTGATATTTTCTTCAAAAAACTTAATTCAAAGCTCCTTATGAAGATATTTGTCAGTTTTTTCCTAAAGGAAAGAGATACTTGGGAATTCTCTTCTGAATGAAAATAATTCTTGTTTTTGAGTTCACCTTGCTATGAATGTTCTGAGTATTAAATACACATATAAAAATGGGAATAGCAAAGACCTAGGCAGAGAAGAACGATTTATAAATTATTTTAGCAAGATTTTAAACTTCCTTTAGACTGTTAAGGATAAGTATTTGTTAGCTTACATAAGATTTTATGCCTTCATAACAAATGTCTAGACCCCAAAATGTACACTGAATCTGAGTCCCTTAATGAAATTCAAACACACTGGTAGGAAATTTAAACACCTTAGTTTATATTTTCAAGGACACCATTTTTGTACAAGAAGCCCCTGAAAACTGTCACTGGAATTCCTTTATATCTTTCTTGAGTTCAGTATTGGATATTATAGGTAATCAATTATATAAACTAAAGTTGAATCTCCCTTCCAGCAGTGCCACACGCTCTCTCTTCATAGCCCAAGCAGAAACCATAAATCAAATAGCAAAGTATTTAACCAAAACAGAGGAGTAAGCTAAAATTCACAGAGGAAAATAACCATGCCACAGTGGTCAATAAGGCAATCCTAACAATTAGGATGCACAATGTGTGAGGAAAAGTGAAAATTCATATTGCTTGATTTATATTTTTAATCCAGGTAACTTGAAAATTCACAAGTTTTTTATTTATTTTTGGAAAAATTTTATAGAGACAATTACAATATAACAATGTTTACCAAAAAAATAATCAAAGCCAGAGAGCCTTGATATGCTTCTCCTTTCAGGTCCACCATTATCTGTTCCCAGTGTTCAAAAATGGGCTGTACAGATTGTGAGTGATGCTCATTTCTATTTGTCCAATTAGATTCCCGGACCTCAAAATTTCTGCTAAATTGAATTTCTAAGACTACATTGTCTGTAACACTTCATGGGCAGAAACTAACCAGGACAAATAGGATTTGATGTTCCGTTCAGCCTAACCTACCTGGTTCAACCAAAAATAAAGACAATGGCAACTCAGATTCTGGGAACAAAGAATGGGTGTTCTATCCTTCTGCAGCTCCCCCTCTCCACCACCAAATAAGGTTCTAGGGTTCCAGGAACCAGTTGGAGCTCTATGGTCCAATGAAAAGCACTTTAAATATGACTCAGAGAGAATGAAAGTGCTAAACTCATGGTGGAGATTTACTAAGCCTTTATGTCACCAGACACACTGTTTCTGCACTGTGAAATGTTACAAGGCCTAATTTCAGGATCTACAGTTAGGAGATCCTAGCCAAGAACAGTGAGGACCAATTGCCTTGTCATTTCTATTCTGGCCCTGAATCGTGCTTGGTGCATTGCCCTAGGTTCTGATTACTTTGGAAATTGATCCATTTCCATGCAAAAAGATGAGCTGTTATTCATGACTAACCTTTTCCCTCCTCCATTCAGCTTACATCAATTGAGTCTTCTTTATCAGTCAGTCCCAGTATTTTATTATTACTAAGAAGTACTTAGGAACAATAAGAATAGGGTAAGGATAACTTCCTTGGCATTTTGTAGAATTGCCAGTTAGACAATTAGCATAATAATTCCCAAAGGTGCTACAGTACCAGAATTTAAAATAATATAGGAGGTAAAAAGATGTAGTCCCTACATATAAATCTTTTTTCTTCAGAAGTTCCAAACTTTTCCTAAAGCCTTGGCCATTATAACTTTTGCAGAAAGCTCCCTTCTTCTCTCCCTGCAACATATCAAAGGTTTTATAAGCCAAAGGATTTTATATTTGATCCTGTAAGTAATAGGGAGTCACTGGAATTTGTTAACTAGGGTGGTATGGTCAGACCTGCACTTTTGAAAGCCCAGTGAAAAATGAACTGAAGTGAGAAGAGATTTGAGGCAGAGTGACCAACCCTGCTACTGCAGTAGTCTAAGTGTGAAGTGATAAGGACCTGCCTCAGGGTGGTGACGACATCAGAGGAGAGAAGGAGCCATGTACACAAAGGATGTGAAAGCTATGACAAGACATTCCTGAAAGTTTTCAGGAGAGGCAGATCAGTGAATTATTTTTATTTTCATTTGCCCTCTGGTTCTTATAGATCTAAATAGTTTTCTTTTTTTGCTGGGGGGAAGGCACAGTTATGGTTTTCATGAAACCTAATAATCTTTAAATTATCTCTCAACTTGTTTACATGGTGAATGGTTTTTAATAATTTACCTCTTACATGTTTTCCTAAATTTTTAGTCTTTTAACTTTGTTTTGCTATTTCTAATTATGTTGTTGAGTTTTTTTTTATTCTAGTTTTAGTCCACTTGGATAAAACTTGTCAACTTGTCTATCCAAGAGTCTACTGGGATAAAAAATTTCTGTTTTAAGCAATTTATTTTCCCTTCAATTTTTTTTCCTTCTAGACTCTAATTTCATTTTTTGCTTCCTGTTTCATTTCTTCTAGTCCCTCTTACAATTCTTGTGATAATGCTATTTCCTATTCTGTGACTTCTCTCAGGGTTGTTATGGGAATTTGTCCTCTTTCTGGATCTACTTCTTATTCTTCTCTTAACCCATATTATTACTTCATTGTTTTTGTTTTGTTTATTCATGGCTTCACCCACATTTCTTGCATTAGGACTTTGGGCTACAAAAAAGTCTCCTTTGGTATACTTGTATGGGTTGCATGGGTCTTTTTGGTCTTATCCCTTCTGTATACTAGAAACAGTCACTGTTGATGAAGATGAGGTGGCCAGTACTGGATCACCCTCTGCTTCAATCTCTGGTTTCTTTCTTAGTCTCCCAATGGGTTATGACCTTAACTAATTGTTCTCTTCTTCCTCTTGCACAATCCCTTGTCAAGAGTTGGGTCTGTCCTCTCTGTCTCTGGTATGCTCCCATTGGATGTGAGAATTCATGTTGGCCTCAAGCTTCCTGTATAACTATTATTCCTGTATAACTATAACTGTATAACTGACTCAATTGGCCCTATCTCCTTCTGTGGCTACCATTGTTTTAAATTGTTTTAATTTTTAATGCTGAACTTAACAAATACCAAATAATATGAGCATTTTTATTAAGTGGTACAGAAAAAGAATATTCCACAGGAAATGACAAGTCTCTATTATGTATGGCTTTTCCTTTCAAGTATATAATAAATTCAACATATAACTTTTTTTTTAATATGGTGCTTTCCAAGGAATCCTGCATGCCTATGTTTCTTTCTGGCCTTCACTATGTTCCCTTCTGTGAATTTTTTTAAAAAGGCTTCATGGGCTCTCTTTTCTTTTTGGCAATCTTATTATTATAGTGTTAAGTTCAACATATTCCCACTTTTTACATCGTCATCCTTATGTGGACAGACATGAGTCACAGAGAATTTATGACAACCAGAGAACTTACTGTCACCCTTGCTCCTCTCCAAATCCAAAGTTCACTTCTCATGCATCTCTTTCAGCACAACATCCTCCCCTAGAGTTTTGTGATACTTTCCCCTCTAAATGGAGAATGGAGAACTCACATATCTACTGGAACTACAATTCCTAGGAATTCTTGACACTAATATAAGAACCTTTGTCTGCCTACAGGGAAAGTCAGTGTGAATATTTGACTATATCTCCAATAAGGATTTTGGAGAAGGATTCTGTCCCCACCTTTCACAGCACTTGTGCCAGGGCATTTCCTCATTTCCAAGAATCTTTGGCATGAGAATTAGGTCAGAACAAAACTCCACTGAGGAAGGCAAAGCCATCACCTTCTATCCACCCTTCTCTACATTCTTGACTTTATTATACATACTTGTATAATACCATATAATTAATTAATAGATTCTGTATTCCTTCTCCTAGGGAGGGTCTATACCCTTAGGATCCTAAGGGTATCCTAAGCAGTTTGAAGAGTCTCTTCTCTAATTTCATCAGCTGAAACTCCCACCACTGGGTTCTCCCTACTGTTGGGTGTCAGTCAACTAATATCTCAGTTCCATTTAACCATCTACAGCCAATAAACTTTTACAATGGAATATTTGCTTCAAAGAAGCAAAATGCTTCTTTCAAATGTTCTTGCTTTAAAGCCTGAAAATTTTCTAAACGTTTTGTAATAATATATTTGACCATGTTGAAATCAGGATGATGGACAGTTACCTGCTTAGAATGTGGAATGAACTGAGCCTGGCAGGAGCTTAGCCAGGAATTTAAAGCCACTTGATCTCAAAATTGAGATATTGGGTTGAAGGGTGGTTTGGGTAGGCCTTAGGTGGGATTTATTCAACCAGTAACCAGCAACCAACTACAAATCTACTTCATCAATCCCTGTTCCTTAATTTTACTACCAAGAAGAACAACAATATCTTATTCAGCAGAGTAACCTTGATTTAGGTTGGACCTGTCTGGCCCAACCAGGCTGTTATCTATCAAACCTGATCAATAGTATTTTCAAAGATTATCAATAATATCATTAACTTTAATTAGTTAAGGACTTCCTGTTCCCTTTCTCCCAGCCATTATCCTGCTCCTCCTTCCGTAAGTCTATTAGCAATAAATAATCTTAAACGTACATCTGACTTGAGCTTCATCAAGAATCCTAGGGGCTATGTGATCATATCCTGGGATAATTTGAAGGAAGAGGAGTATTACATCTTGCAGAAACAGTGATTAATCCTCAGTCAATCTCAAAAATTATCTAAAGGCTCAGGGCTTCAGTTGAGCATAAATAACTGTACAATTCTAACAGCAGATTCCTTGATTAGCTGGTAGTTCTAGGATATTGTTATCATCTGGAGTTTGAGATTAGCAGATTCAACATATTCAGACAACATGGACTACAATGGGTGATCCCTTTGAGATCACTATCATATCTTAAGTGTCTCACATAGGATTCAATACCCATAATTAACCCTGCTCTAGATCCACATTACAACCTTGTCATAAGTTTCCATAGCCAAAGAACTTCTTGTTCACAATGCAGTTATCTAGCTAGAACAAGTTACAGAATACTGATGCATCAGCAGCAATCCAAAGCACTTCCATTACATGGAGTAGCCTTCTAGACTCTTCCACATGGAGAAACACTGTTAGAGATTCTTGGTGCTCATGCCACTCCTCATTACATTGATCAGTCACAAAACTGTCAACTTATACTATATTCTGTCTAGTACAGAAATAGCTTGGTCTTCCTATTTGTGTATCTTTTAGCTTTGGATTCTGAAATTGACTACAAGATAAGAATCCATTTTAATACAAGAAATAAATCTTACTTAAGAAATGTGGTAAAATGCTGGATTTGGAATTAGAGGAACTTACTACCTATTCATCTCACTAAGCCTTGGTTTCTTCATTTGTAAAATTAAGAGATGGATAAAACGGTCCCTTAGATCCCTTTCAATTCTAAATCTGTGATTTATTAATATATGATCCTAACAAGATGCTAACCAACTCCCAAAATGCAGAGCATTTTATCTAACATGAAATAAAGGGAACTGGGAGGGCTTACAACATCTGCAAAAAAAAGCCTCAACACTTCTGAAGCCTTACCCCAACCTCGATGTCGATCTGTCTTTCCATAATAAAGATATATTTCATTAAAAAAAAAAGCTTCAGATTTTTTAAGAAGCCACACCCAATACAGATTACATTTATTCGTGATTTAATGTTCCCTATTTTGGCTTTATTTTCGGATCTGTTTACATTGGGTTTTAATGACTAGCAGGAAGTAGTAGTCAAACATTTAAGGCTCATTTATTAAGTCCTAGTTGATGTAGGAGCTGACCTTTTCAGGAATGTTTCCAAATGGAGTATCTCTGGATGATTGACCTCCAGCCTCTCCCTGTTTTTCCAGTGTACTCTCCAGTGCTTTTCCAGCTCTTTCTCTTCTACCACTTACTGGCACCACCTATCCTTCCTACAACAAGGAAGGTCCTCTCTGGCTCTAGAATTATCATCCATTGCTCACACTGCCCATTATGATCCTATTTATCAGTCATCTGTGGGAGCCATCAACTGTGCCATGAGAATACAAGACTACAAGTTGGATATGTTTCTGCTCTTTGGAACAATGATTATCTACCTGGAGAGACAGAATTAATGCACATATAATCATTAGAGAACAATATAAGGCAGAAAGAACATGGACTGTGGTAGTCATAGGAAATTTTATAAAGAAGGATATGATTACCAGAGGTAGAAGGAAACCAGTTTTCTTTCTTCTTCTTCTTCTTCTTCTTCTTCATTTTTTTTTTAAAATTTCTACCTTTCATCTTAGAATCAATGCTATGTATTGGTTCCAAGGTAGAAGAGTGGTAAGGGGCTAGGCAGGGGGGGGGGGGGGAAGTGACTTGCCCAGAGTCACACAGCTAGGAAGTATCTGAAGCCATATTTGAACTCTGGACCTCCAGTCTCTAGGTCTGGCTCTCAATCCACTGAGCTACCTCCCTGGCTCCAGGAAAAGTTTTCTAGTCTGAAATTCTAGTTGAAAATTTTACATTTACATTACAAAGTGTCTTAAGAGAAAGAGTAGGAGGGATTTCCAGGATCCTGATACAAACAAGCTCAAGAACCATAGAACTAGGTGGTTACTGAGGACCCTTTCAGCTATCACTCTATGATTCTATGAAAACAAATGACAAGATTTTCAGTGGATGACTCTTCTATCTTTCCCCCATGCCCTCTCTCTCCGCTTACCACTGTCACAACACTCTGACTACAGTCAAGGGTCTGAACTCACCACAATGTGTTTTCTCCACATATTAACCATTATCATTTCTAATGAACCTAAACCATGTTTTCCTGAGACCTGCCTGGGGGGAATTAGCAAAGGGATGACTGCCCCTGGGTCCAGCTGGATATTTTACCGGTCACTTATGCATGTCTAATGGTGTTTTCTGTGTCATGAGGGCTCAGTACACTCGTCAGAATCTCCTTAGGGTCTGAGCCAACTTGTTGTTTATAAGTGCAGAATTTAACCGGGCTCGATCAGGAAGGTACATAGTGAGAAATTTCTTTTTTTAAAGCCTCTCATTGAGCAAGAGAACAGGTCTGTACCTCCCACCCACCCACCCTCTTCTCTTTCAGCATCTCTTTGTTTTGAAGCTGTTGGCAGAGGTCAAAGAAATCAGCTTTGAGGAACTATAGGTTTTCCAGCCACCGACATGGTTGAATTAGAAATAAATTAATATTACTTTGCATTCATTATCTTTTCATTAAAAAGGCAGTTCTTTGTTAAGTCTGCTGAACATAACAACCTTAAAGAGCATTCACTATATTTAGAGGTGAAATACAGGCACAAGAAGCAGCCAGAAGGCTGAACCTCCAGTCAGAAAGACCTGAATTTGAATCCAGGCTCAGATACTTCATATTTGTGTGACCTTGGGCAAGACTTCAGCTTTCTCATCTGTAAAAGGGGGTTATAACATCAACTACCTCCTAGAGCTGTCAGAATAAAATGAGAGAACATTTACAAAACCCTTTACAAACCTTAACATACTATATAAATGTTAGCTTTCATTATTACTATTAAAAAGTAAAATAGGGAGCAGCTAGGTGGCTCAGTAGATTGAGAGCCCAGAAATAGGAGGTCCTAGGTTCAACTCTGTCCTCAGACGCTTCCTAGCTGTGTGACCCTAGGCCAGTCACTTGGCCCCCGTTGTCTAGCCCTTACTAGTCTTCTGCCTTGAAACCAGTACACAGTACTGATTCTAAGGGTTTTTTTTTTAAAAAGTAAAACACCAAAATTTTATTTGATGTCATTAACATGTTTTAACCATTGCTATTTAGCTGTTTCAATTGGGTCTGACTCTTCATGATCCCATTTGGGTTTTTTGTTTTTTTGTTTTTTTGGCAAAGATACTGGAGTGGTTTGCCATTTCCTTCTCCTGCTCATTTTACAGATGAGGAAATTGAGGCAAACAGGGTTAAAAGTGGCTTGCCCATTGACACACATATAGTAAGTATCTGAGACCAGATTTGAATTCAGGTCTTCTTGACTCCAGACCTTGTGTTCTATCCACTATCCCACCTAGGTGTTTGTTTTTGTTTTTTAAACTTTTACCTTCTGTCTTAGAATAAATGCTGCATAATGGTTCCAAGTCAGAAGAGCAATAAGAATTAGGCAATAGGAGTTAAGTGACTTGGCCAAGGTCACAGAGGTAAGGAAGTATCTGAGGCTAGATTTGAACTCAGGACCTCCCAACTGTAAGCCTGGCTCTCTATCCACGGAACCACCCAGATGACCCTCATTACTTGATTTGTAATCCTTTCTCAGTTTCTCCTTCACAACTTCAAAGAGAAAAAGTAGGCTTTTAACTATCACTTACTTAATTCAGTCTGGAAATCCTTTAGTTTATTTATGACCTAGTTTTCAAGTTTCTCTAGGAGAAAGGGCCATTCCTACAGCTTTTTTTCTAGGATGAGCTCTATCCCCATTAACTGCTTTCAGGATTTAGCCAGAAGATTCTTTCCAAATCACTGGGTCTATTTGCAAGCTCAGGTTTTTCCCTGACTCTGCTACCTGAGAAAGAACTGCTTAAAGAAGAGAAAAAGAATGATTCCTTTGTTCTTCTCCATGATGTAGAAGCCACAAGACAAAGCAGTGGAGAAACATAGAGGGAACACATACACACACTACAAACACATATATGACACACATACATGACACACACATACCACACTTAATAGGGACATAGCTGAGATTCTAGTTCTAGCTGTCTCACTAAATAGTGTGCCAATCCAAAGGAAGTCATTTTCTCTCTGGGTCATCTATATGACATGAGTATTGTTGTTCGGTCATTTTTTTTCAGTCATGTTCCACTCTTCGTGACACCTTTTGGGGAGTTTTCTTGGCAAAGATACTGGAGTAGTTTTCGGTTTCCTTCTCCAGATCATTTTATAGATGAGAAAACTGAGGCAAGCAGGGTTAAGTCACTTCCCTAGGTCACACAGCTAGTAAGTACCTAAAGTCAAATTTGAACTCCAGTCTTCCTGACTTCAGGCTTGGTGCTCTATCCACTGAACCACCCAGATTCCCTGGGACATAAGTGCATTGAACTAATGATTTCTATGATCATGCCCAAGATCACCAGTTCTGTGAAATTACTGCCTAAAGATAGATTTTTGTTGGTAGTATGGTATAGGGGGCCATGCCTCTATATGATTTTTTGGGGTCCTGAGCGGCGTGGTGGCATAGGATGGTTAAAGCAGGAGAAAGAAAATGAGAACAACTAGACTAGTGGTTAGCCCATGCTGTTCCAAATTCTGTGGGCTTGGGAGTTTATTATATACTGGTTTCAAACAAAGAACACAGCTATGAAGGGGTAACAGATCATATATAACCCATTAAAGTCTAAAGAGTAAAGGTATAAGTACCAAGACAATGGCCAAATTCCAACCATCAATTAGTAGGGATAATTCTGGGAGAGGAAATATTTTTATGGAGATGCTCACTTATTGAGTTCTGTCTTCCAGGATTATAGGCACCTGGACAAATAAAGTCAAGACTAAAAGCACCATACTTATCTAAGTATGCAGACTTATCTTAAGTAATGTTTGTTAGGGTTCAGGCTTCTTAATTATCAAGGAGAGGAATCATTAACTCAGTAGATGCTGGTCTGCCACTTCAAAGTTTTCCAATAGGAGTTCTAAGAAAGGTGGGGATCAAAACTGAGTCAAAAGAGGAGCCTCAGATTTTTATCTTAGATGGCCCGTTCTGTCTGCATTCCTGACATGCAGTGCAGAAAAATCATACACACAGTTCTATTTGCCGATGATTTTGTAATGGGATCCAGATAAAATATCTGTTACAGACTCTGTTTCTCTAAATGACTCCTAATAGCCTCTTGGAGGGATCAAGTTGATTTTGGATTAACCTACCTGCTGGTACCAGAGCTTTTCGGGGCTCAGGTGACCAGAACCAAACACAAAGACTGCCTCAGTCTGGATTGGTCACATAGGGAATCCAGATAACAGGCCCTAAATTTGATCCTATTTCTCCAAAGGCTTTAATATATCGAACGGCTTCCCACAGTATGGACTGCCATCTTTGATGGCTTATCTTCTCCATCATAAGGGAAAACATTCTATCTTAATGTTGAAAGAAAAAAACACTTTGCAATTCACACAACTTTCTAGCTATTGACAGTTCCTTAAGAACTAGAGTCACCCTTAATAATCAGCCTACTTTTTTGGTCTTTTCAAACAGCTTTCTCTTCCAAGGGTCCTTTCTAGTACTTATATCAAGGCAAAACTTTTTAAACTACACTTCAATAGAGAATAATGAAATTTTAAACCAGAATGTTTAAGTGGTTTAATTAGCTATGTGGCACAATACACAGAGCACTGGACTTAGAGTTAGGAAGCCTTAAGTTCAAATCTTGCCTGAGATACTAACTCAGTGAGCCTGGAGAAATCATTTTAACCTCAGTCTCAGTTTCTCATCTGTAAATTGGGGATTATAGTAACACCAACCTCCCAAGGTTGCTATGAGGATTAGTTGGGATTGTACCAAGGTATGACCTTTGCACCTGCTACTGTTTCTTGGAGCCATAGGTGAGAATTAGGTGATGGATAGACACCAAAGAGGAATGGGCAGCCCTGAAAAGGGGCTTAGCAAGTGCTCATCCTCCCTGCACACTCCATATACTCCAGAGGTATATAGATAGGCAACAGAAAATAACTGTTTGTTCTTTAGGAATGACTTTAGGAAAGTGGTATTTTAGGAGAATTAGTGCACTTTGCTGTATTCGGGAATGCTCAAAGGGACTGAAAACAGAGAAACCAGCTATGATTATTTTGCAATAAATCTAGTATGAAGGTAGGTTAAGGTAGTGATTTTAGAAATGGAAGGAAGGCAGATGAATATGAAAAACTCTCCAAATGTAGCTTCAGGACCTCTTTGATATGGCCCACTCTTCAGCTATGCCCAAATTCGTGGTATATTTAGGGGAGGTTATTTATTCTAAGACACAGAAGGTATATGCTGGTGAATGTTTAATAACTAGCTCGCTGAGGAAAAAAATGTATACGGGATACACTTTTAAATTAAATCTTCATTCTGTAAATAATTTTCTCTATCGCTTTCTTAAATCTAGACCAGGGAGAGTCTAGAGACCAAATCCATATACCCCTTGTTTTGACTGATGAGCTAAGAATGAATTTTACATTTTTAAATAACTTTTTTATTATTTAATAAAATAATTAATAATATTATAAATAAATATAATAAAACTTTATTTTATGAATGTAAAAACCATTTTTAGCTTAGTGGACCTACAAACAGGCCAGGAGCTAGATTTGGCCTGCTGGAGGGTATCAGTTTGTTGATCCCTTGCTCTCGACAATCAACAAAACAATAAATCAAGTCCTGATTTGTAGAATTCTCCTATTTCTGAGGTATAAATGCTCACACTGAAAATTTAATAAGCAGGTCTCAGAGCTGATTCAGCTGGCTCTACAACACCCCTATAAAACTAAGCCCCACCAGTGAGTACTTTATACAGGACTAAGCCAGATGACACATGAATTTAAAACAGAATCATTTGATTAATTAAACAGAGAAACCAGGTAAATGATAAGGAGGAGCAGCTAAATGACACAGGAGATAGAGAGCCTGGTCTGGAGTCAAGAAGACTCCTTTTCCTAAATCAAAATCTGGCATCAGATGTTTACAAGCTGTGTGACCCTGCACAAACCACTTAACCCTATTTGCCTCAGTCTCCTCCTCTGTAAAATGAGCTAAAGAAGGAAATGGCCAACTACTCCAGTATCTTTGTCAAGAAAACCCTCAAAGGGGTTACAACTAGTCAAACAGAACTGAAAACAACTGAACAAAAGAAACAACAACAAAATCAAAAGGTAGTAGCACAAATTCCTTCCAGATTCCCATGCTGCCAGTGGGAAAGGGAATTTCTCTGTAGGTAATTAATTAATGCTCTTATATTTGTATCCCAGCCAAAATACTTTTAATGGATCTATTGGATTAGTCTCTTAGCAATTCTCTTCTGCTGATGATGGGCTAATTCTGCACTGGGTTACTTTTTCCACTAAGGTGCCACTATATCCTGGAGCCAGCCTGGACTCTTTCTTTCCTCCCCCACTTCAAATTATTGCCATTTTCTGGAAGGCTTCAGGTAGTTGGGGCTTCTTATTCCTCAAAATGAGTGCTTTCATCTCTTTGAGGGTGAATAAATTGCTTTCTGCTTCCATCGTGGCCCTCATAGCTAGTGCAAAGGTCATGTAAATTACCCTGGAGTGTCACTTAGCAATAGGCCATCTTCCTTTTTGCCACGCCAGCTCTGCATGACCCAAGTGGCATAGTCCTGGGAGAGAATCTGGCTAAAGATGGAACAAGAAAAGGAACGAGGAAGAAATGTGTCCAACCTACATGTATCAGGGGACAAAATGTCTCCTCGCCAGTAATCTAGATGGAACAGTTCAGATGTATATGTTAATATAGATTGAGGGTCTTTAACAAATGTTAAATGTGTAATGGAAGTCAGTGGGGTTTGATTTAACATGAATATGTATATTATAAATCCCTGAATGGAGGATAGAAAAAGTTATAGTAAATGTACCAGGATGAGGGAGAATTGTACTGAAGCTAATAGGAAAGACTGAATCTGAGCTCTGTTCAGCAGGCTAAAGAAGAGAGGGGAGTGAAAGAGAAAGTATTTAAGTACCTGCTCTGTGCTATAGCTAGCTAAGCCATTTGTAAATAATATCTCGCTTGATCCTCACAACAACCCTGGGAGGTAGGTGCTCTTATTATTCTCATTTTATAGGTATGGAAACTGAACCAACTCAGGTCTTCCTGACACTTGAACCAAGACACAAGAACCATTCTATCCACTGTGTCGCCAAACAAGGAATAATAATAATTCAAAACAAAACCAAACCCAAAAAAAAACCCCAGAGAGAAACAACAATAAGGTCCTCCATCAAGTCCAAGACTGCATAAAAGATTGCCAGAAGCTTATGTATACTCTAAGGAGAGATAATCCCAAGCAGATGAAAACCACCACCAATGGTCAACCTGAGTCATAGCCACAGGGGGAGATAGGGCCAGTGGAGCTACTAGACAGCCCCATCTAGCACCATAGCAGTTTCCAGGGCCAATGCCTGGCAAGCCTACATAGGAGCCACAGCTGGGCCAGATTAGCACTAAAGCAGCACAAGAAGCAGGAGGCTTATGAAAGATCCTCAACCAGTGGCATCTACAATATCCAGTTGAGGTTTACCTGGTATTGAGAAAAGAGAAAGATACAAAAGTCTCAGTATCCAAGGCTCAAACAAATGGCGGGCCAACAGGAGGGGGAATCATAAACTGAGGATCCTGGCAGACAATGGGGCCTAGCCCTAATCATCAAATGGTAGCGAAATACAGATTACAGAGAAGAAAAGATCAGGCAGGGACTGCCCACTCCAACACATGGTCCAGAAAAATAAGGCTAGGGCTATGAATAAAAAGAAAATGCCAAACAAAAAAAATACCATGGGTAAAGAAAAGCATGAGAAGTAACCCAGAATAAGTATAAATATAAATAAAAATGAAGCCTCAAGGACATTACAGCTTGGTCATGAGGCCTCCAAGAGTGACAAGAGACCAAAAAAAAAAAAAAAAAAGAGAGTGTTTGAGGGGAAAAATGAAAGGAGATTAAATAATATAGAAGAGAAGATAGCAAAATTTTTACATGTAGTGAATTCCCTGAAAAAAATAGAATGAAGCAAAAAGGGACTCATTGTCCATTTGGGGAAACAAGAAATGTTAGAACAAAGTTAAAAGACTAAAAATAGAAGGAAATGTAAGGGATTATCTACTTTTAAAAATAGTTTTCCTGGAAAACAAGTTGAGGAGATAAAATTTAGTAATCATTGCACTTCCTAAGAACCATGACCAAACAAAAAACCTGGATACCATATTCCAAAAATTATCACAGAACTGCCCAGATCTATTAAAATCAGAGGGCAAAATGAAAATAGAAAGAATCCACTGAACAGTTCCTAAAAGAAACCCCAAAATGAAAACTCCCAGGAATATCATTGTCAAAATCCAGAACATCTAAGTCAAAGAAAAATGGCTTCAATAGTCAAAATTAGTTTAAGTACCAAGGAACATAACCAGGGACACAGAAGACTATACTACAACTATTTTAATGAAGAGAAAACCATAGGATATGACATTTAGAAAAATTAAATGTAAGGACGTACAACCAAGAATACTTTCACCCTGCAAAACTGAGCATAATCCTACCAGGGGAAATAGAGCTTTAACAGCTTACAGATATTCTTACAGATATTCAACTTACAGATATTCTTAAGGAAAAGATCAGAGTTGGGTAGAATACAATACAACACAATAAACGTTCATTAAGTGCCTGCTATGTGCCAAGCAGTGTACTAAATGCTGAGACACAAATAAGAAAAAAAAAGACCCACCTTCAAGGAAGTTAAAATTTAATGAGAGAAGATATCACACAAAAGACAGCTGGAAAGTGATGAGGCAAAGGATGTACCTGACACAAGGACATCATGTTCCTTGGAGTTCAGATCAAACAGCTGCAGATGGAAAATGGAGAGTTAACTGGAGAGTCCAAATCCAGCCCCCTCTAATGGAAAATTTGGGAGGAGTTTAGTGTTCTACATTATAGTCCTCCAATTAAAGGAGAGAGGAAGCTGAGGGAGATGGAAGGGAGAGGTACTGAGCATCCAGAGCTGAGTTAACAGCCGAAAGGGGCATTATGTTCCTTATAGTTCAAATCAAGCAGAACTGCAGAGGGAAAGTGAAGAGTGTAGAATCATAGCAATGCAAACAAGAAACAAGAGAAACCTAAAAAGGTAAATTAATTTTAACAACTGGGAGGTGCTAAATGATGATGAAGTATTCATATTCTAATAGGGAGAAAAGAAATGTGTCTTTCTGAGTTCTGATGTTTCTTTGTGTGATAGAGGAAGGAAAGAAAAAAAACAGCACTTAAAGATAGTTTTTATTAGTTGAGGGGTGAAAAAAGAAGAGGAAAGAGAAAAGAGAACTGAGGGAAAATGAGGGAGAAAGGGGAAGAATTTATCATTTTTCATAACTGGAGTATTCAAGAAGAAGAATATGCAAACCTGGAAAGGACATCTTGTGGACCTCCCTCTTATCTGACCGAGGCAAAGGATGGTTGAATACATAATCACAAATAGTTTGGTGTAAAAATATATCACATTCAATGGGAAAATGGATGGAGACAGAGAAAGGGGTGAGAATGGCTTAAGAGGGAGGGTTGAATGGAAGAGTAGGTTGAGTTACACATAAACAAAATGAACTTTAATGTTGAAGTCTAGATAACTGAGGGAGTCAAAAGGAGAGAAAGAAAATAGAAGAACCAGTGATAAAGATCTGGGTTACATGATGAGAGGAGGGCCAGAAAAGAATTGTTATTGTTGTTGAGTTGTGTCTGACTCTTCATGACCCCATAGACCATATCCTGTGAATGGGGTTTTCTTGACAAAGATCCTGAACTGGTTTACCATTTCCTTCTTACACAACTAATAGGTACCTGAGGCCAAATTTTAACTCAGATCTTCCTGACTCCAGACCCAGTGCTCTATCTAGGCCCGGTGCTCTATTCACTGAGCCATCTAACTGCCTCTGAAAGAAAAGATTATAGCAATTCATTTATAGATTATTAGTGCTGATAACATTCCTTCCCTCTCACCTTCTTCATAAAGAAAGGAGTATATAGGTAAAGAGACATAAAAATATAAAAAGATATGATGGAGGATAAAACACAATGAGTAATCATAACAGTGAACATGAATGGAATGGACTCACTCATAAAATAGAGGAAAAGAGCAATATAGATTAGAAAGTAGAACTGTTAATGTTTTGTTTACAAGAGTAAAATAGAATGGCGACAGAGAAAACAAGAAACCCACTTGAAACCTGAAAATTCTTAGAATTCAAATGAAATGTGAAGCAGAATTAATTGTGCCTTACGTGAACTCAAAACTGAGAAAACTGTTAGTAGAACTGGAAAACAGGGTTGAGTGAAATTTGGTTTAGACCAATATATCACATCATATACCATAATAATCTTCAAGTGGATGATTTAAATATAAAATATCATATCATAAACAATTTAGAGAAACAGAGAAGGAGGTATTTTACACATAAATGGATTATGGAAGAATTTTTTAACAGACTAAGGATAGAGGTGATCACAGGAGATAAAATATATGATTTTAATTACATAAAATTAGAAAAGTTTTGTGTAAACAAGATTAACGAATTTAAAAGGAAAAAACTTTACTGGGGGAAAAATATTTGCACCAAATTTCTCTCATGAAGACCTGGTATCTAAGATATATAGAGAATTGATATGAATATGTACAAGCAAAAGTAATTCTCCCAGTAAACAAATGGTCAAAGGATAACAACAGGCAATTATCAAAAGGAGAAAAGCAAACTATCAACCTCTGTATAAAAATGCTCCAAATCACTAAGAATAGGAGAAATGCACATTAAGATAAAACTGAAGTTTCGAATTATGCTCATCAGATTGGCAAAGATGACAAAAAGGGAAAATGACAATTTATAATTTTTAAGAGTGGCTGTGAGGGAACAAGTACATTAATAGAGATCAAAGACAGGTGGAAAGGAGACATATGTGCACAAATATTTATAGCAGCACTTTTTGTTATGCAAAATGACTGAAAATACAGTGGATGCCAATCAGTTGGGAAGACTGAATAAATTATGTTGTATAAATGTGATGGAATATTATTGTACTGTAAATGTAACACTCTTAAGTCACGAGAGTTATACAGTTCCCTGAATGACATGCCTTTGACAATGTATATGTGTAGGAAGCCATGACTGCTGATTGCCTGAAAGATGTGATATATGCCTTACTTGAGGGAGGAGAGGTGAAGGGAAAAGGAATTTGCATTTATATAGTTCCTGCTGTATGCCAGGTATTGTGCTAAGCACTTTGCAAATATTAATCTCATTTTAAGAATCGTAACAACTCTGTTGGGATAAGTACTGTTATTACTTTCATTTTACTGTTGAAGAAATTGAGGCAAATAGAGGTTAAGTGACTTGACCAGGGTCACACAGTTACTAAGTGTCTGAAGTTGGATTTGAATTTTTTTACTCTAAGGCCAGAGATTTATGCACTGTGCCAAGTAGTTGCCTCTTCAGCTTCTCTCTCTGAGAAGGAGACTTCAGAAAAAACAAAATCAAGATTGAGAGATACAACACTAGAGATATTTTCATATAGCTGATGGGAACCCTTGGAGCCATAGACATTTGGAGAAAGTCTGAACCCCAACACATAAATTAATTCTCCACACTGACAATTACAAAAGAGCAGACTTCTCCAGTGAGACAATTCCTTTCTTGATCCTAGATCAGAGTTCATTTCTCTATTCTATCATCTAAATGAACCTGTATAATTTCCCCAATTTATGTTTTACTATTTGCTTTTTTTTTTTAAACCCTTGTACTTCGGTGTATTGTCTCATAGGTGGAAGACTGGTAAGGGTGGGCAATGGGGGTCAAGTGACTTGCCCAGGGTCACACAGCTGGGAAGTGGCTGAGGCCGGGTTTGAACCTAGGACCTCCCGCCTCTAGGCCTGACTCTCACTCCACTGAGCTACCCAGCTGCCCCATTACTATTTGCTTTTAATAAATGTTCGCTCGCTACTTGTGATTACTTTTTGTGGAACAAGTGTTTAGTGAGAAGGAGTTAAATGGGCAGAGAGTAAGCTAACTATTATATTATTGGTCTAGGGTGAGCCTGCTTCTTACCTGGAGAAACCTACTTGGAAAGTTGCTTTTATTGTGGACCCACAAAAGGACATTGTTTCCCTAGACTATAAATATCTAATGTTTAATGGATAGATATGATTCTAGCTCAGTACACACCTTGGAGATAAGGGCTGTCCAGGAGAAAGCACACAGCCCCCTTCCCACCCAACCCAAAGGTGGATCATAGTTTCCTTTAGAGGCAAGGAATGGGTCTTTCCACATCCCTAATATCTGGCCTGAGAAAGAATATGTGTTTTTTGTGTTCAAATCTTTCACATGCACACTCAGTACTGGCTCAATAGTCAATCAAAAGACATTTTGCTGCCATGAAATAAACCAACAAGAAACAGTCAAGGAATGTCTGTATGTATTCCGAAGTGGTGAGGGAAAAGGCCACTCTACCATGCATTTCTAGAAGCAGGCTCATCATACTCTTCATTAGTTAGGGATTCATTGGTCAGACTCTTCATTATTCTTTAAATTAAATATTATTTTTTAAAAAGCGGTTTTATGTAATTCCCAGTTTCATATGCAAAGCTCTTTCCCTTTCCTTCTTTGTCTATGGAAATGTTAATTTTTTTTTAAACCCTTGTACTTCGGTGTATTGTCTCATAAGTGGAAGATTGGTAAGGGTGGGCAATGAGGGTCAAGTGACTTGCCCAGGGTCACACAGCTGGGAAGTGGCTGAGGCCGGGTTTGAACCTAGGACCTCCTGTCTCTAGGCCTGACTCTCACTCCACTGAGCTACCCAGCTGCCCGGAAATGTTAATTTTTAAATGATTTTTAAACTCAGAGTTTCACAACAACAACAAATATGATAGGAAACCAGAAATTGGATATCAATTTCTCAGGCTGAAATTCCAGATGAAAAGTATTATTTCTATTACAAAATATTCTTATGAACAGGGGAAGGAATGATTTCATTTGTGAATAACTCTGTCTATACACAATTCAAGTCACCAGAAAACTTAGAAAGAATTTTTGGGGTGCTCTTTTACCATGATGATTGATGTTCATAATAATTCATTTCAATTTCATTTCCTACAATATGCAAGGCACTGACATTTATACAGTGCTTAGATCCGCCCGTTTATAGATGACTTGCAGATTGAATCACATCCTGGAATATTACTGAAGACTCTGAATGAGATCCACAATCACTCAAAAGAGTTTTGCTTTTAACTGTTGTTGTTGTTGTTGTGTCGTTTCTGTTGTGTTGATTCTCCAGTACCCCATTTGAGGTTTTTTGGACAAAGATACTGGAATGGTCTCCCATTTCCTTCTCTAGCTCATTTTACAGATGAGGAAACTGAGACAAACAAAGTTAAGTGACTTACCTAGAGTCATACAACTAGTAAGGCCAGATTCAAACTGAAGATTATTTTTCTTGACTCCAGGTGCAGCATTCTATTCACTGTGTCACCTCGAGCTCCCTAGTTCAGTTTTACTAAACACAGAGGAGGGAAAAGTAGATGAAAAATATCATGTGGTTGGATGGCCAACCCATAGATCCAATTTATTGATATCTTGGGCCCTGCAGATGCAAAATGTTCTAGAGGAAGATGGGCTGGCTTGCCTTAGAGAGACTATAATGTTTTAAATGACCCTAAGCTTTTACTTGAAACAAAAATAATAATCATCTTCTATTGGTGGTATATCACAACCACCAAGAATTAACATAGGGGATTACCCAAACAGCCATAGGGACATTAGGAGGATGCAATATATTATTAGTACTTTGCTAAGCAATGTAGTAGATAGAGCAATTGGGTGTAGAGTTGGGAAAATCTGAGTTCAAATCTAGCCTCAGATACTTACTGGTTATGTGTCCCTGAGATTCATTTTGGGGTCTCCAATACCACATTGCTATTCATGACCATGAGTTATGAGAGGATCTTAAAATACCTTCTGAATCCCCAATATAAAGGCACTTACGTCCAATAATATTTTAGTATTTGGTATATTTTAATTATTTGAATATTGATATAGTATATATGTCAAACACTCAGTTAATAGGAATAATCCTTCAGTTAATAGGAATAATAGGAATGTCCTTCCTGCAGCTAGGTGACATAGTAGACAGTGCTAAATCTGGAATCAGTAAGATCTGAGTTCAAATCTAGTCTCAGAACTTATTAGCTGTTTTTAGCAAGAGTTGTTGTGAGGATCAAATAAAATATTTGTAAAACACTTAGCAAGATTAGGTATTTAGTAAATGCTTTTTTACTTCCTTTTTTCCTTCCCTCCCATCCCCATGCTATTCAGAAGTTTTTTGATTCACGTCCAACTATTCATGACCCCATTTGGGGTTTTCTTGGCAAAGATACTAGACTGGTTTGTAATTTCCTTCTCTAGCTCATTTTACATATGAAGAAATTGAGGCAAACTGGGTAACGTGACTTGTCCAGGATCACACAGCTAGTACATGTCAGAGGCCAGATCTGAATTCAGCAAGATAAGTCTTCTTGACTTCAGACCTGACACTCTCTCCACTGCGCCACCCTATTGCCCACCCATCCCTATATATACGAACACAAATATTTCCCAACAGTCTCATTTTTTAATGTCCTTGGTTATGATAGGAGGGGTGTAGTCTGAGAATTTAAGGGAAGTAGAATCAAGCGGAACAAAGGTAAAACATGAACTTGGGGATCATACATGAATATTTTTGTCATCTCATGTTTGTTTCCCATCTCCTTTTTTGTAGGAACATAGACAGAAAATATAGTCACTAATCTGTCAGAGACTTGCCAGTTTCCAAGAAGAATCACTGATCCATATAAAAAGGACTAAAGGGCCTTTAGAGAACTTTAAAATTACCCGAGCTAAGTGCAGCCTTATCATCAACTCTCATCTCAGATATAGTCTCTCTCAGCCAATAGGGACTTGATTCCCCCTTATTCTCCCCCCAACAACTATAACTTGAGCCAGCCTAGTTAGAAATGATTCATATGTTCTGATGAAAGCCTTTGATTCCTCTGAGAAGCAATAATCTGAGTGACCTTCTTTATCCTTGGACCAATCTCTTCCAATATAATTGGTCTCTTCAGGCAAATGTCTTTTTGTTCAGAGCCAGTGCATTTGAGGGGTGATCTGTTCCCCATGACCCCTGTTCTCCACAAACACGATGTGATGAAATGCTCAGTTCCCTGAGGAGGAGTATGGACTGTGGGAAGGGAGGAGGGAGATACTCTGTTCTCATGGCCCTAACCACAGGAAGGAATCCTCAAGTCATAGAATAGCAGAAGCCAGAGAGTCTAATATCGTCTCTTCTCACACCTCTACAATAATCGGGAACCTCTTGAAACATACTTTGCAACCCCATGACCCCATTTGCAAAAAAAATCTATTTAGATATTTGTATGTATGGGTCTTCCCCAGGAGAATGTAAGCTCTTCAAGGGTAGGGACTGTATACTGTTTATCTAGTAGGCACTTAAGTGCTCACTGATGAAATAATTGATATATGAGCCCAGCTAGCAATAAGTAACAGAAAAGCTTCGAAGTTAATGACATAAAACTCTTGACAGATTGTTGCTGGTCGCTCCAACTTCCCTCTTCCATTAGATATGTTGCTAGGGTGGGCCTTCTGCCTACAAAAATAAAATCTCTGAGTTTGAATATAGACATCGAAATGAGGGAAATAGCCCATAGAACTCTGGGTGAGTATTTTGGTAGGATCCTGTGAAGATAAAGCCCACAGCAAATAATTATTTTTGGATTTTTTAATCCTCACTGCTTTATAACTAGATTATATACTTGACTTGGTTTTATAGTCAATAAAAATATAATGTACGATGTTGACCTCAGCTCTATTCTTGTTATAGACATTATTAAGCCATGACTCATATTTCTGGTTCTCGTTATCGTATATGCCCAGCAGTCCATCACTGGAGGTAGTCTTTGGGGCAGGTAGGAAGTTTTTGTTGGAAGGTAGATGCAAAACTTGACCTTTCCTTTCTTTATAACTCCTGTTTCAAGTTGCAATGTATTTGCTCTTTAGTATTTTTCAAAGCAAATGATCCAACACTTTTTGTTGTTGTTGTTGTTGGAGAGAGGGGAAGAGAACCCTTTTTACACCAGTATAACTCAGGACCACACTTAACTTGGGCCATCTAGCTTCCTCTGGTTCAGACCAGAAGTAATCCTAATTAAGCAAATTCAGCTCAAGCTCCCATTCCTGTGTGCCCATTCTATTTATAGACTATGATAGAATGACAAATCAAATAGCAAAGTATTTAATGAAGAAGAAAAACAGAAGAAAAATGGGAAGAGAATAATTTTCATTTCTCACTCCCATACACAAACAGGTTTAACCTCAAATAAGTAACAACTCTCAAGAATTCATACAGGAGAGAAAAACTACCCTTCTAGAGCAGGAAGCAAATAGAGTGAGGAAATCTCCTTCCTGCTTGGTCTCTAGATGCCTCAGATGCAATCACTGATCTTGCTTCTGCCAAAATTGTCATCATTCCTCCAAGACTTGGAGATACTCCTGCAGATTCACTCATTTAACCCTTCTTCCTTCTCATTTCAGGGAAAAAAATCTTCCTCCTTTTCACAGAAAAAAAAAGTGGCTCTTTCAACCCCCCCCCCAGTTTATTCTCAGTTGTTGACAAGCAGTTTTCATTAGCACCTACTTCTCCCATAATGTTCTGAATATTTCCACAAATTCTCCTTCTCTGTGACTTTCGTCTTCAAATCCACCACCAATTCAAACCTACAAAAAAAAATAGTGTGCATGTCGCAAATTCTGCCTGTGGCCCATTTTTTTTTTTGTGGTCTGGAAGCTAATTATGATATTTACATTTTTATAATAAAACTTTATTTGCTAATGTAAAAAACATCCTTACAGGAACAACTAGTTGGTTCAATGGATTGAGAGCCAGGTCTATAGAAGTGAGGTCTTGGGTTCAAATCTAGACTCAGACACTTCCTAGCTATGTGATGTAAGTGTGGAATTGGAGTACTTCAAGGATCACTAAGCTTCATACTTGGCTAAGATCTTTCTAAATTGCTAACTATTCACATTTATGTACATTCTTATACATTTATATACATATATACAATCCAGTCTTTTGACACTTGCTTATTTATGCACAGTGGCGGCTAGTTATCAGTTTGTGTTGGGTTTCATATCCCCTTTTGTGTTGTGTGGATGCACATGCTTACCTTTTCTTCATTTCCCATTGTCTAGCTTCTCAAGTAGCCGGTAGGTTCTCTTCCTTGAAGAGTTTTAGGTACTGTGAATGCAATTTTCCCTATAGTGTGATGTTAATGTGTTTTTTGTGCTTGGGCAGCCACTAGTCTTACAACTCCCATTCCTTGTCCTTCTCCTTGCAAAAATCCTGATCTTTCCCATTGTCTTTCAAAGGCCTCTTTCCTTGCATCTTTTCCTTGATGATTTTCTGGTTTCCTGTTCTTCTCTAGATTCATTTCTTCTTCTCTGTATCCCCATCACATTTCGTTGGTTATCCAACCACTTGCCAGCTGAAAAGCTTGGTATCTGGTTAACACTGGAATTCAGATTGCAAAAAGGATGCACAAAATTTAAAAATCTTGTAAATAACTGTATTATAGATGTAAATCTTAGAATAGGCTGTAAATAATTCCAAACCATGTAAATACTAAACATACTAATATTAGTAGAAATAATTAGGAAAATAGACATAGGGACAGAGATAGGGAAAATTCAAGAAAGAAAGAATTAGGGAGAGAATAAGAACATAGATTTAAGAATAGTTTAAAAGACAGTAGCAATAATCCACTAACCTTTGTCCTTGATATAAAATAGTATTGTACTTAAGACATAAATAGGCAAAACATAGGTAAAGTACTAGTTAAACATAAAAGAACACTAAGCATTAAAAATAGAGTAAGTAGCTAAGTAGAAAAAAGTTAAGGATATTGTTTAATAGGCCTAGACATAAAACTAGCTAAAAAATTGTTAAGAATAAGAATTGCTATGTTGCAAAAACTTTGATATTGTATTCATTAGGAAAAGATCATTGATTGTTGCAAAATTGTTTCACGTGTTAAAAATATGTATTGGAACCTTTGTATTCCCTCCCTTTCCCTTCCCAGTTTTCCTAGCCCGCCTTAGCAAAGTGTAGAAAGGATAGTATTAATATAGGATAAGATAAAGGTAGGATTTTTTTTTTATTTTCCGGGTGGGGGAGAGGAGGAATTAAGAATAGAAAGGGAATAGATAAATAGATTAGATGAAACATATGTGGACCCTCCGGTGGACGGTCTACAAGACAAAAACGGGGGAATCTGTAAGTGTGGGAATTGGAATAAATCAAGGATCACTAAGCACTCATCTTGGAAGGGACTGGAAGCTGACCCCAAGGAACTCTTAGAGACTTCCGTTTGGGAGGGGCCAGTGCAGGAGGGAGTTTGGTGAAAATTCTGAAGGCTCTAAACTGCCAATGGCCAACTGCCAGAGTCTCCTGAGAGGGCTTTCAAGTCTGGTGGGTTTGGGGTAGATGGTTGTGGGTGGCTAGGAGGTTCTGGACAGGAATTTAGCTCTTCTGAACCCAAAATTCAGGGGCAACCTGGAGATTTCAACAGCTAAAGCTTTCTACTGACTTCATTGCCAACGAAGAAGAAACCGAAAGAGTTGTGCTCCATAATTGGCCATAGTGCCCGGACTACAAAGGAGGAGGGCATTTGGGGGACCCTTCCTTGATCCCTCTTATATCCCTTCCTGGCAGTTATTCCCCCGTTTGTTAGATAGTGTTAAGGATAGGATATTGTGAGGGAAGGGAGTGTCAGTTTCTGAGTCCAATCTACAGAAGAATCCAGAACTGCTCTCTTGTTGTGGTGTTCATAGTTCCCTCCTTCCTCAAACATCCCTTACCCTGTTATCCTGAATTCCCTCATCCTTATAATAAATCTTTATTAGTTTATTAGTGGTAGTTTGGGGCTGTTACTTGGAGGGGAGCAAGACCGATCTTGTGGCTGAGGGGAAGCGAATACTAAACACCATCTTGAAGGGCAAAGCTACTAGAACTTAGGAGGGGGGAGGCTGGCTCTGAGGGTGCTGGCTTTGAGGGTGGGATCTAACTCATTAGGGTCACAACTGATCTCCAGCACCTTCCTTCAACATTCCCACTACAGCTTTGCCAGTTGGGAACTTTTTTGAGTTTATTCCCTCATAGGTCTTCCCTGGGGTGTGGGTGAGTGAATAGCTGATCAGGCCCATTGAAAGCTAACAAGGGGGGAGCCTAGATACCCACCCATTTACCATCAATATTCACCCACATACAGTGACTCTGAGAACTTAACCCCCACTGCCCAATCCTTATTGTTCTTCTGCCTTGGAACCAATATACAGTATTGATTCTAAGATGGAAGGTAAGGGTTTAAAAAAAAAAAAAAGAGAGGCCCACTCCTTTAGAAATTACAAGGCTAGACTAAAAGCAAGAAAGGTAAGGACTCCTGGTTTCAGTCCTTCCTGCCTGACTGAGTGGGGGTCTCCTTAAGGATAGGGCAATCTTGGCAGACTTCCCCAACCCTCAAAAGAGTACCAACATTCAATTTACTCATCAGTAAAATCATGAATTAGACCCTTTCCATATGGACTATCATCTGGCACCAACCATCTGTCTAAAACTGATGGACAGACTCTTCTTGGAGTCTCATCCTCCAATTCTCATCACTTCTGTCCTCCTGGTCACTAGGAAGTCCAGCTATCTTTATGCCTAACAAGTGATTGTGATGTATTGTCCTTGTAGGACTTCAACCATTCTAGTGTCATAATTGGGGTTCACAGAAGAATTGGAAAGGATCTTAGAGGTCATCTCATCCAACTCATGTTTAAACAAGAATTTACTTGACATCATCATATCTGGGTGGATATGGGTGGTAAAGGATGGAAGTGGTGATAAAGGGGAGGAGCTCTTCTGTACTGCTTTTCCATGATCCTTCCCTTGAGGCTGAGCATTATGCCTGGTCCCTTCCAGCAGCCTCATGATCAGGACCCTGAGGGTCTTTTGCTAAAGGGCAAAAAGAAACTCCTGGCTGACCAATTCATCTCCACAATGGAGTAGGAATGGATATGCCAAAGAGAACTGGCTACTAGACATGAAGAGAAGTAAAAGGAAGGACAACTTTTGCTATCCCCCAACCCTCTCTTTCTAACCATCTAACATGTTCTTTCTGTTCTGCTTCAGATGCTCCATCCCTGGACGCCAAGAATGAGCATGTCTCTAGGTTCTGACTTGTTTCCCTGGCAACTAGTCTGAACATTATTTATAAGGTTTGATTCTCTCTGAGATATTCTGCACTTAAGTTATAGTTAGGTGGTAGGTCTCTTTCAACTATTCCCTCAGCCAAGAGATGTATTATTTATGGGTGTAGTTCCTGGGACACCACCTAAAATGCCACACATTCTAGGTATTCTGTGGAACCATATCCATTCAAAACAATAACTCACAAACCCCCACCAATTTTTTTTTTACTCTAGTCAGCCAAAGATCACAGTTGGTCAAAATAAAGGCATTTCATGACATAGCAGAGTTAGAAAATTCACCAACCTCAGCAGATATGGGCCTGTGGTTTTATTCTTAGTGGCATGACACACATGCAGTACCATGTGCTGAACCCACTGAACTTTCTTCTCAGGCCTCAGATTTCCTGGCATGTTCCATAGCATATAATTAAAATGCCTCAGTAGTGTGTAATGGGATTCCTTGAAAATTATCAAGCATAACCAGTGGAAATGCGCATCGGCTATGGGGGGGGGGGAGTTTAAGGGGGTGAAGGGGAAAGTAAAACATGAATCATGTAACCATGAAAAATTTTTCTAAAAAGAAAAAAAAAGAAAATTATCAAGCATAATCCTAGACTACTTGTCATTTCCTTTTCTTTTTTTAACTTCTTGTTATCCTTATCATTTTCTTATTCTTTATTATGAATAAACAAATGAAAAAATGTTATAAACACTTACACTGTGCCAAGATTTCAAATAAAAAAGTAAGACCAAACCTGTTCTCAAGAAACTTACATTCTAATAGGAAGTGACAACATACATTAGAAGGTTTCACTTACAAATCAGAAGGAAATGTCCAGTTGTTCTTAGGGTATAGTGGCAGAGAAGATGATGTGTATCTTCTTTAACGTGATTTCATCGATAAAAGTATATCTAGGGAAAGTCAGATGGCTCAGTAAATAGAGTGCCAGGCTTGGAGTCATGAGGACCAGGATTCAAATCTGTCTTCAGACACTTCCTAGTTGTGAGACCCTGGACAAATCACTTAACCCCAATTGCCTAGTCCTTGCTCTTCTGTTTTAGAGTTGTTACCAAGATAGAAGGTAAGGGTTTAAAAAAATAAATAAATGCCTATCTAGCAGAATGAAGTGAGCAGAATCAGAAGATTATTTTATTCATTAGTGATAGAATAAAAGTAAACAACTTGGAAAGACTTAGGATCTCTGATCAATGCCATGACCAACAATGATTCCAGATGACATGCTACTACTGTCCTCTAGGTAGAGATGTGATAGACTTAGGGTGCAAAATGAGAGATGCATTTTGAACCTGACCAGGGAATTTGTTTTACTTGAATATGTATATTGTTACAAGAGTTTTTTTTTTGTCTGTCAATGCCCCAGAGAGAAAGATGGGAAAGGAAAAAAATGGATTTTTATTCATTTTTTGAAACAAAATAAAATTTAATATTTTTTAAAATCAACCAATAAATAAATATTTATTAAGCACTTGCTATGTGCCAGGAAGTATTCTAAGTTCTGGAGATACAAAAAGAGGCAAAGACAGTTCTTGCCCTTAGTGAGCTTACAATCCAATGAGGGAGACAACATGAAAACAAGGAAGGGAATAATTAACAGAAGAAATTAAGAGGTTAGGGAAGGTTTTCTGTAGAAGGTAGGACTAGTTGGGAACTAAAGGAAGCAAATAGAGGTCAGAAATTGGAGCTGAGGAGGGCCTTCCTGGCATGGAGGAACAGCCAGAGAAAATGCCTAGAGCCAAAATACAGAATGTCTTGTTCATATAACATCCAGGAGGTAAGTCTTAAATCTTTTGAAGTTGTTTTCCTTTATGTAGCCATTCCATTTCCATTTCCTTTACATCATTATATGATGTCGTTGCATAAATTGTTTTCCTGGTCCTGCTCATTTTACTTTGCATCAAGACACAGAAGTTTTCTCTGAATCCATTCATTTTTTCACTTCTTATACAACAATAATAATTCATTATGTTCATGTACCATAATTTGGTTGGGCATCCCTCATAACAATTCCTCATTTTTTTCAATTCTTTACTACTATAGCAAGTATAAAGAAGGTGTGATACTAACCCTGCCAACCTTTTCCATTCTCTCTCTTACTGGATTTGAACTGATTCAATCATTCCAATCTGCACCCACTCCAGCAGGATAGGGTTGTTTCCACAGAGGAGCAGCCACAGCGCTATACCTCACTCAGAGTCTGAGCCACTTTGATGTGTAGGAAAAAGCTATCCTAACTCAAAACTCTAACTGTGTGCTTTCCATTTATATATATCAGTTAAGATGACAGCACTAACTCCTAGACATAAACCATTTACTAATGAGAGGCAAAAATCAAGAATAATCATAATGTAACATTCTATCCATAAAATAAGATCATACTCACCCACCTATGTACACAAGTGTCCATAATGGAGAGAGTAGGAATAAATACAGAGAAACCTAGCAGTAAAGCACCTGTATATGGAAGCACTTATGTCCAAAGAAATTCATTACTTGGACTGGAGATCTGAATATATAAAATCTCTTTTTTTTTTTAACCCTTGTACTTCGGTGTATTGTCTCATAGGTGGAAGAGTGGTAAGGGTGGGCAATGGGGGTTAAGTGACTTGCCCAGGGTCACACAGCTGGGAAGTGGCTGAGGCCGGGTTTGAACCTAGGACCTCCTGTCTCTAGGCCTGACTCTCACTCCACTGAGCTACCCAGCTGCCCCCTAAAATCTCTTTTTAATTAGAAACAAAAAAAATTTAAGTAACAGGAATTTTTTTTCTCTCCTCATTTCTCCTACTCCCTGTCATCATTAAAATTCTCTGGAGACTATTTATAATTTATAATTATTTAATAAAAAGCAGGCCAGAAAAAGAAAAGGTATCAGTCATGTGTGACCAGTCATTCCCTTAGTAGCCTCCTTCCCAAGCTGACTGTGCCAGCTCCCTCAGGTGCACCAGAACTCCCTTAACCAGTCCCAAGACAGATTACGCATACCAATGCTCCATTAGCCAGCCCCAAGTCAGACCATCCATGTTGGAGCTCTCCTAGCCTTCTCCCTCCAAGTCAGGGGTACAGCCAGACCATGGGCATGTCAGCATTCTCTTAGATTTCCAGGCCATAAGAGCCTACTTCCTTCCCCTACTCCAATTTCTGCTCTTCATAATATCCCTTTCCTAAGCCCCTCTGATTTGGAGGAATCTGACCTCAGTCAGGACAAGTGGTGGGTCTTCTGGACACCAGGAGTTGCCACACAATCCTTAGAATGGACATGCAGTCCTGGTACAGCATCTCCTGACATGGTAGGGAAGACTCTCCCATTGCCTCTGAGAAATAAGAAGTTCAAAAGTAAGGGCTTTTGCTTTAAAATCCAAAAGTTGTCTTGGAGTGCCAAAGAATGGGTATAGACTAGTGTTAAATTTCCACATCCTGTCGAAAAGAAAATGAAAACGTAAGCAAATATGTATACTCATGTAAAATAAATTATCATATTGGTCATATCAAAAGTGTATAGTTTATTTTGAATTTGCAAATATCACTAATCTAGATCAAGGCATCCTTAAAATGTATAGTTTATTTGCATCTCTGTCAGGATGGGAATAGTATTGACATGGGCATTATGCAGAAACCCTGTACCCCTTAATTCAGGCAAGCTGTGAACAGGGAAATTCCCTTCTCCCTTCCTGTCCTTGTGACCATTATCCTTAGACATCCTTTAGATTGAGTCAGACAAAGAGTGGGCTACACCTAGATAGCCTAAGCCCAGAGGATCTCAGGCAGAGCCCCCACCCACCGAATGCCTGAGTGCAGGAAGTCATGTCCACACTCTGTAAAGGATACAAAAACCCCTGAACTGGGGCATCCAGGGAGCAACCCCAATAGTCGCTCCACTCATGCTGTTGTGCCATGTCTTAGAGGGCAAACCCCCAGGGCTGTTCCACTCATGCTGTCTTGCTGGCCATTAATCCTATCTTACTAATAAATCTTTCTTTTTACTTTTAAGCTAAGTTTGGAGTCCTCTCATTCCTGAGAAAGGTTTCCTTCCCAAATCCAGGGGTTCACCATTTGCACCCCTGTGACAGTATGCTTTGTGAGCAGACCTCTGGAATTCTGGCTAGTGACTGCATTGCCTTGTCAGTAGACATTTATTAAGTGCCTACTATGAATAGGCATTGTGCTAAGCACTGGGAATATGGAAAGAGGCAAAATAATTCCTGTCCTCAAGAAGCTCAAAGATACTGAGGCGATAAGGAAGACTCCTGGGTTGTGAGCTTGAGGGACTGGGAGCATGGTGTTGTCCTCAACCATAATAGGGAAGTTAGGGGTGGGGGAAAATTTAGGGGGAAAGCTGTTTGAGGAAGGACGAAAAGCTATGGAAGAGCCTCTGTGGAGCCTGAGATAGTGAGTTGAATAGGGAGTTGTAAAAGTATTGCCTTGAAGCAGTAAGGGCCCAATTGATGTTATTTAATATAAATTTATAGAAGACTCAGTCAAAAAGTGTAGTAGTGAAGATGTTGAACAATGGAGTCATTTAAGGTAGAGGCTTGGCAGGGAACAGCTGGCAATATAAGGGAGTCAGGGACTCAAGAGAAGAGGACAGTGTAGAGTTGAACAAATACCAAAACACAGCAAAGTTGGTGTTTCTAATAACTCCTCCTAGAAAGGTCATGTACCTCTTTCTGGCTGGACATCTAATTACTGAAAACAGCTGCACTAACTCTACCATCCAAGAACATGTGATTTCACTTGAATAGGGAAATCCCAAATGAGGGAGAACCTTTTACATTCAAATAAGTTCTGCCTAACTTAGAAAGGCCCATGAGGAAAACAAGCAGGTTATGGTGAATTTACATGCATTTAAGTTCTGGTTCTTAAATGAGAAAAAAAGCAAAGAAAACTGTCACCGCTGGACAAGGTATTAAAATACAAAGAGGTGGTGCCTTCAGGGGCCTTCATTTGAGCCTTAGGTTTAGAGGAAGTTGAGATGATCAAGACTCAAAGATCCTCTAAGCCCCCTATTCCCCTTAGGGCTAAGTGATGCAGTTAAGGGTCATTAACAGTTGTAGAGCTGGGGTTGGGACCTCTATCATTTGAACCACACTGCTATATTACCATCAAATGTTGTTCATAGTTGGGGGAAGCTTTCCAAGGGGAATTTTAGGTAATTTCTGCAATTCCATTTGAGAAAAAAATATCACTAATCTAAACCAAGACATCCTTAAAAAGTCCAATATTGTGGAATAGTACCTAGTGATGGAATGTCAATCAGACTCTGGTTCCATTCCTCAAGTCTCCTTCAGAACTGAACCAGAGAAGGTCTTAGAGATCTCTTTATAGATAAGGAAATGAAAAGTCTTTCCTTGCATCAAATTATCTCTGGTAAAGTTGGAACTTGGGCCAGAGGCCTTCAGTCTCTGAGTCCAATATTCCTCTTATACCTTCCAACACAGTCTGAGGGTTCTTTTGTACTGATTATCTTTTTTTTAAACCCTTACCTTCTGTCCTAGAATGAATTCTTTCCAAGGAAGAAGAGTGGTAAGAGCTAAGCAATTGGAGTTAAGTGTCTTGCCCAAGGTCACACAGCTAAGATTCTACATTAAAGGATGAGAGGGCTTGGAATATGATATTCCAGAAGGCAAAAAGAAGCTAGGATTACAACCAAAAATCATCTACCCAAAAAAAACTGAGCATAATCTTGATGTTAGATTTGAATCCAGGACACCCCTCATCTCTAAACCTGGCTTTCTATACATTGAGCCACCTAACTTGTGAAAGAGAGATTTTGGAAAGAGAAACAAGATTGCAAGCAGAGTGACACAGAATGTTGTGAAACAGGGGAGGCAGGAGCAAACCCTGTTAGAATCTTCAAGGGAGAGAGAATGCTGGAAAACACATAATAAAAACTTTTTTAAAAAGAACCTGGACATTATATTACAAGAAATCATCAGGGGAAACTGCCATGATATTCTTGAATGAGAGGAGAAAATAGAAATTAAAAGAGTCTACCAATCACCTTCCAAAAGGACACTAAAATAAAGGGTCTGGGGACTTTTATAGTCAAATTCCAGAACTCCCAGATCAAGGAGAAAATACTACAAATGACCAGAAAGAAACAATTCAAATACTGTACCACCATAATAAGGATTACATAGGACCTAGTAGATTCTACATTAAAGGACCAGAGAGCTTGTATTATGATATTCCAAAAGACAAAAAGGAACTAGGATTACAACCAAGAATCATCTATCCAACAAAACTGAGAATAATCTTGATATTTAATGAAATAGAGAACTTCTAAGCATTCCTAATGAAAAGATCAGAACTAAATAGAAAATTTGATGCTCAAACAAAACACTCAAAAGAAGCATACAAAGGAAAACAAAAAAGAGAAAACTCAAGGGATTCAATAAGATTAAACTGTTTATATTCCTACATGGGAAGGCTATAATTAAGATACATAAGCTATCTATAATACTTAATGTGTTTGAAGTACTTGAGATACTTAAGAACTTTATCACTATTAAGGCAATGAGAAGGAGTATGCAAAGACAGAGGGCAGGTAAGAAATTGAATATGATAGAATAATAACAAAAAATATTAAAGCGTGAGAAAGAGGATAGATGGAGGTAAATTACTGCACATGAGGAGGCATGTAAGAGTTAACATAGTATAGGGGAAGATAGGGGGAATGTGGGCATTGCTTGAACCTTACTCTCATCAGAATTGGCTCAGAACAGGAATAACATACACATTCAGTCAGCTATAGAAATCTATCTTAGCCTATAGGGAAATAGGAGGGAAGGAGGAAAGAGAAAAGGGTACGATGGAGTCAGACAAAAAGAAGGATGAATTAGGGGAAGCAATAGTCAGAAGCAAAACATTTGTGAATAGCAAAAAGCTAAGAGGAGAAAGAAGAATAAACAAGGGGACAATAGGGTGAAGGAAAACACAGTTAATAATCATAACTATAAATGTGAATATGATGAACTTGCTCATAAAGTGGAAAACAATAGCAGATAGATTAAAAACCAAAATCCCATAATATACTGTCTATAATAAACATTTAAAGTAGGGAGACATATACAGTAAAGGTAAGAGGCTGAAGTAGAATTTATTATGCTACAATTGAAGTAAAAAAAATAAAGGATGGGTAGAAATCATGATATTAAGTAAAGCAAAAGTAAAAATTGGTCTAAATAAAAGAGATATGATAGGAAATTACATCTTTATGCCATAGAAAATGAAGTAATATCAAGACTAAACATATGCATACTAAATGGCTTGGCATCCAAATTCCTAAAGGAAGAAATCACATAAATTAGGGGAGGAAATAGTAAAACTATACTAGTAGAAGACTTCAACCTTCCCTTCTCAGAATTAGATAAATCCAATAAAAAATAAACAAGAAAGATGTTAAGGAAGTGAAGAGAATTTTAGAAAAGTTAGATATGATAGACCTCTGGAGAAAACAGAATGAGAATAGGAAGGAATATACCTTTTTCTCAGAAGTACATGTCACCTTCACAAAAACTGACCATGTAATAGGGCATAAAAGCCTCATAAACAAATGCAGAAAAGTAGAAATATTAAATGCATCCTTTTCAGACCCAAATGCAATAAAATTATATTCAACAAAGGGATGAAGTAAAGCTAAAAATTAATTGGAAACTAAGAAATTTTATCCTAAAGAATGAGTAGGTGAAAATAAATCATAGAAAAATTAATAATTTCTTTAAAGTGTATAACAACAAGAAGACAGCATACCAAAATTTATGAGATGCAGCCAAAGCAGTAGTGAGAGAAAGGTGCCTTAAACCCTAGCTCTTGGGTCTAGTCTATGACCAGATGTGCTCTCAGTTTTAGGATAGCCCCCAATTCCTATGAACAACTAATAGGCAGATTCTTGTCTCTTCAATTTCTTTTAGGTCCCTTGCTCTATTATTCTGAAATGCTCTGAGCAGGTGCAGAATTCTAAGGCTAAATGAGAATCTCTGTTCTGCCCAGTTTGGGATGAGAAGAGGAAGGTAAAGACAAAAAAAAAGTAAAGGGGGAAAAAAGGTGTATAAGATCCTGGAGAGCAGGGACTACTTGATCGACTGATACTTAAAATGTTTTGCATCTAGTAGGCCCTTAATAAATACTATTCCTGAATTTGTAGTCTGGTGTCCTGGAAAAAGCTCTTGAAATCAGAGTCAGAGAACACTGGAGTTCAGCCTTTGGCTCCACACACTCCAAGATTCTTTATCTTCCTTAAAAGCTCCTGATGAGGTCTTCCCTGACACCCACCACCACCACCACTACTAAATTATTTTGAGTTTACTTTATATTTAATCATATATCTGTACACATTTTCCTTCCCTAATACAATGTAAACTCCTTGAGAGAAGGGACTGTTTGAGAGCTGGTCTAGTGCCTAACAATAAAAAGAATTGAATATGTTATTTGCCTGATCAACTTAAACAATTAAACTAAATGTCCTCCTACTTCTGCTTTCTTCACTCTACAACATTTCATACAAGTCTTTATAGGTTTTACTTAAAGCTTCCTTTTTGTTATTTTTTGTGATGGAATATACTTAATTCACCCATTCCCCAACTAAAGAGATAAGGTTATCCCCTTAGTTTCAGTTCTATAAAAGAACTATTTTAAATATTGTGCTTTATATAAATAAATGTATATTACATACACACAAATGCATACCAATATATACATATATCAGTCTTTATCAATTTTAATCGTAAATATATGTATATATATGTATATAGGTATGTCTATACAGGTCTTTTTCCTCTTGGATTTCTTTGGGATATAAGCCTAATAATGACATCTCTGGGTCAAAGAGAAGGTATAATTTAGTGATCTGTGGGGGAATAGTTCCAAAGTGCTTTCCAGATTAAACATATTCACATCTCCACCAATAATGCCTCTTTTAACACAGTCCCTCCAACATATATCATTTTTCTTTTTACCATATTTGCCAGTTTGATGGACAGGAAGTGGAACCTCAGAATTACTTTAATTTGCATTTTTCTAATGATTAGTAATTTGGACCATTTTCCACAAGAATGTTGACAGCTTGCTTTTTTCTTTCAAAAATTTCCTTTTCACATCTATTTATCAGCTGGGGAAAGGATTTTATTCTTTAAATTTTGAAACAATTCATTATATGTCTTGGAAATTAAATGTTTATCGGAAGAACTTGCTGCAATAGTCTTTCCCAGATATTTCCCTTCTGGTTTTAGCTAGACTGGTTTTGTTTATACAAAAATGTTTTAATTTTATATAATCAAAATTGTCTATTTTTATCTTATGTTGTTATTTCTATCCCTTGTTTGGTCATGAACTCTTCCCTTAGCCATTCAAAGGATTTTCAAGGAAATTTTTTCCTTGCCTCCTCTTATTTGACTATGGGACCCTTTATAGCAAATTATTTATACATTTGAAATTTATGTGTAAGGTGTTGGCCTAACCCTAATTTCTTCCAGACTACTTTCCCCTTTTGCTTATTGCTTTTGATGAATAGTAAGTCCATACCTCAGTAGTTAGACTCTTTGGGATTATCAAAATACTAAACTACTTAGGTTCATATGCTTCTGTACTTTGAGAACCTCTTCTGCCACTAATCAGCCTCTCTGTGTTTTAACCACTACCAAATCACTTTGATGACCTCTGTTGTGTAGTATAGCTTATACTCTGAGGTCCCTAGAACTCCGTCCTGAAATAGCTTTGAAGACTGAGCACTCTGAACTATAAAGAACTAGGAGCTAGTAAATGATCTAGGTAAGGGAGAAGAAAAAGTCAATGAAAATTCCAAGGTTATGAAAATGGAAGGCAGGGTGAATGGATACAGATAAAAATAGTGAAGTTACCAAAAGGGTTCAGATGAGAGAAAGTTAATGGTCTCAGTCTTGATATGATGGGGTTGAAGGGGCAGTAGGGCATTCAGGTTGAGGTACCCTTAAAACATGGAGATCTTGGTTTGAAGCTTCAAAAAGAGGTCAAGAATAGAGATACAGATTTGCCCCTGATGTGTGTAGTGATGATAATTGAAAGTAACAAATTGAATAAAATTGCATTGTTAAGAAGAGACATCAAAGGACAAATTCTTAAGGGACCACCAGTTATCGATGGGAGACAAGATAAGGAACTAAAAAAAAAGGAGAGACAGACAGACAGATAAACAGACACAGCAGATAGAGAAGTAGGAGAGAGTAATATTTCTGGTGCCAAAGAAGAGAGAGATCAACAATGTAAAAAGCTACAGAAGAGGCCAAGGAGGACAAAGACTGATTTTTCAAACATAATTAGATTTAGTGATTAGAAGGTCATTAGTGACCACCAGAGGACCAGCTTCATTAGAGGAGAAGCTTAGGAGTTAAAAAGAGAAGCTGGGTAGGGACAATCCAAAAGACAATTGCTAGTAAAGAAGAGAAACCAAATATAGACACCTTTAACTTTGAAGATACAAAAATAGATTGAATAATGGTTTTTGAGTAATTTTGGTCATGTCTAACTCTCCACGGCCCCATTGGGGGTTTTCTTGGCAAAGATACTAGAGTGGTTTGTCATTTTCTTCTCCTGCTCATTTTACAGATGAGGAAATTGAGGCAATCAGGCTTAAGTGACTTGCACAGAGTCATGCAACTAGTAAGTATCTGAGTCCAGATTTGAACACAGGAAGAA
The DNA here is from genome assembly GCF_016433145.1 of Gracilinanus agilis. Taxonomy (NCBI): domain Eukaryota; kingdom Metazoa; phylum Chordata; class Mammalia; order Didelphimorphia; family Didelphidae; genus Gracilinanus; species Gracilinanus agilis. Next base: position 269,987,353 of record NC_058130.1, on the reverse strand, counting down.
TTCAAAAAAGAACTTTCTCTCTCTTTCTCTCTTACCTTTTTTAGTTCCTTATCATGTTCCCTGTGGATAAATGATGGTTCCTCAAGGACTTGTCCTTTGCTTTCTCCTCTCAACATTGACAACTGCATTCAATTTGTTACTTTCAGTATCACTATATACATCACTAGCAAATCTCTGTCTCCAGTCTTGACCTCTCTTTGAAGCTTCAAAGAAGAGTTCAAGTTCCTTCCTGAGTTCAGACTCAGTGTTCTATCCACTTAGCCACCTATCCAGAGGATAATTGAATGGAATAGAAGAGGATCTTTGCTTTTTTTTTTTTTTTTTAAGAATTAACTAGACCTGAGTATACTGTAGGCAGATCAGTTGAAGCCAGTAGCACAAAAGAGATTGATCAGCAGGATGACTGATGGTGCAAGGTTCTAGAGGAAGCAGAATGTGATCAAGGACACAAGTAGGCACTATGTTGTGGGGGGAGGGGTGTGTGAGTTTATTGTGTCACTTTAATTCACACATTCAATAAATATTTATTTTTTACTGTGTTTGTAGAATGGACACTTTACACGACGCACTTAGTCCAATTCAACTATGGTTAACAAAGCTTCAAAATGGAGTCTTTGTTCTGACATGTTTAGTTTACTTTTATGAATAAATTGATGCAGACTGACACCATATTTGAGACTTTGTTCTGGCATTAAAGGTATTTCCTTGATGAGTTTAAACTCTTTTTGTTCTTCCAAATGAATTTTTATATTATTTTTTCCTTTGCTGTATAAAACAGTTCTTTGGTTGTTTGATTGTTATGGAACCAAATAAATTAACTTGAGTAGAACTGTTATCCTTATTATATTCTCTTAGCCTACTCTTGAACAATTAAAATTTCTTTTTTTTCTTTTTTATTATATACTTAGAAACCACCACCAAAAAAAACATTTAACTAAATAAATGTATCAAAAAATTATGAGCAAGTAGACTCTGTGTTAATGAGGGTCCAGAATACCTCTCCTGTTGAATTAGAGGTAGGGAGAGAGGTGATATTGAGAAGTTTTGAAGAATGTCAGGGGAAAGATGAAGGAGCTCATTCTAGATATTCTCAGTTTTTGTAGTAAATAAACTAGGAATCTAGGTTAACTGCTATAAAGATAGAGTATTGAGATTGAGAAAGGAAGAAAAGGAAAAGAGAGGACAAAGGAGATGACAGAAGGCAGGGAAAGAGAGAAGAAGAAAGGAGAGGAGAAGTGACCAGAGGAGAAAAGACCAGAAGAGAGGAAGTGAGGAAAGGAAAGAGGAGGAGAGGAGAGGAAAGGACAGGGCAAGGCAGGAGAGAGGAAAAGAGAGGAGACCACAGAAGAGAAGAGAGGGGGCAGGAGGAAAAGGTAAAGGAAATGAGGTAAAGAAAGGAAATGGAAGGAGAGGTGAAGTGAGGGAAGAGAAGAAGAAGGGCAGTATGTGAGGAGAGGCTTGGAACAGTCACCATCAGCCACAGGAATGATGTAGAAATTTGAAAAGAGCAGAGCAAAATAACCATAAGCTAGTTGGGGATGGTTATATAACTTAATCTTTGTAGTGGGTAAAGCTAGCTCAATTTTCTAATCTTCTCTAGCAATGGAAAATAGCAGAGAAATTAGATGGACACTGGGAATAATTATCCAGGGCTTAGAATTTTCAGGTCAGGCCAGTCGAAGATTAGCTGTCTTTCAACACCCACTTCAAATCCTATTTTCATCAAATCTTCCCCATCCCAACCCATAGAGATTTCTTTTTACCCTAAACCTCTGTATTAATAGCATTAATAATAATATCTGATTTTAATTAGCAGTGTAATATTTTAAAGCACTTTACAAATATTGTTTTCATTGAAATATTACAAAAAACATGTGAGAGAGGTATTTCAAATATTATTACCCCCATTTTATGAAGGAGGAAATTGACATGTCCAGAAGCCAGCAATCAAAATATGTAGTTTTCTAAGTCAATGATTTGTTTGGAATTGCATAGCTACTAAGTTGCAGCATTTGAACTCTGATCTTCCTGCCTTTAAGTCTGGTACTCTGTCCATTACACGGAGCTACCTCTCATAGGCCTTAGTCTCAACCACTTATTGGGCCCATAGTCTAGATCAATTTATAATTTAAGCTACCTTGTCTGGTGTTCAAATCTCCCCATCTAGACTGTAAACTCCTCAAAGGTAGAGATAAAGTTTTGTACTTGCATCTCCTATTACACTAGCATAAGTATATGACCAGATGGAATAACTGTGGGGTGGGGTTATGGGGTGAGACTGTGGCTAGAATAAAGTCCAAGTGGTTTGGAAAGAGCACAAGACGCTGTTTGCCCAGGAGGAAACATTTGGAGAGGAGTTGTCTCAATTTATAAAGCGATACCAGGCTTCTGGATTAGGCAACTGCTCTGTCTCCTAGCACCAAATATACAGAGAGAAAGGCATTGGGGGTAGGGGTAAGAGGCTGGACTGGGGGTGGGAGGGTGGCTAGAGCATTTTTTTCAAGCCAAGGAAGCACAGGAGACAGAGAATTGGGGGAGGCTGGAATCTTGCAGAAGACTGAAAATGTATAGGATTTTCTTAGTCCTATTATTGCCTTTCATATCTAGCATTTATATAACACTTTGAAATTTGGTAAGCGATATGTATCTGTTATATCATTTGATGTTCTGTCCATTTTACAGATGAGGAAACTGAGGTTACATGACTTCTCCAGAGACACAGCACTCTGACATTCACCTTTTCAGGAGACCCATCTCTGCCCAGACACCTGACAAGAGCCAAAAGGAAACCATCAAATGTGAGATTAGGAGCATTGATTTAACTATGGAAAAAACTTTAGAAGTGATCTAGCCTAGAGATGTCAAACACAGAAGCAGAACTGAGCAAACCAGATTAAAATGTAATTGGAAGGCAGCTAGGTGGCTCAATGGAGAGAGAGTCAGGCCTGGAAATGGGAGGCCCTGAGTTCAAATGTGACCTTCCTACTTGTGTGACCCTGGGCAAGTCACTTAATCCCAATTGCCTTGCCTTTACTGTTCTTCTACCTTGGAACCCATTTTAAAAACAAAAGGTAAGGGTTTTTTTGTTTTTTAATGTAATTGGGAAATACTTAAAATAAGTAAAGATACAATAGAACATAGGCAAAGTTCATATATGGTTTTCTAAGTCAGCATACAGCTGGCTAGGAGCCTTATGTATGGTTTGGGAACTCCTGGTTCTATTTGAAGTTGACACGATTGATCTAGCACAACTCTGCTTCAAGAGAGAAGTAAATGGTCCAAGGTCACATAGTCAAAAAGTAATAAGCTCTGCTTTGAATCCAGGCCCTCTAAGTCCTAGCACAAATAGCATGTTGCCTTTCTGATTAGACATAGCCAGGAGTGGTAAAAGCAATGTCCTAATCCCTACCTCCATGCAAGTTAGGCTAATTTTTCCTTAAAAGGCTTTGGGAGATTACTAAAAACTCAGTTTATTCAGAGAACTAAAGGTTCAGGCTGCTCATGTCACTTCTTCATAGTTTGAGCACAAAAATGGGAACAAGTAGCTCTAGGGCCTTCTCCCACCCCACCTCTGATGCTTCATATGTAACACAGGGAAGGGATCTTCTCTTAGCTAGATCAATACAAGTTATCCAACATGCCTATCCTTTTTAAATATCCTTTTCCCCTCATAGCTAAGTAAATCTCTTTTTTTGTTGTTGTTGTTGTTAATTGTTGAATGACCTACAAGTGTCTCTTTTTGTCCCAAGATCAAACTTAAACTACTAGGTGACAGGACCAGCCCAGAGCAACAAGTAGGTAAGGCATAGATTGTGTAGCAAAGGAATCTTGAAGTCACTCTAGGGCAGTGATGGCTAACCTTTTAGAGGCTGCATGCCATGCCTCACCTGCTGCCTTATAACAGACAGGAGAGGGAGAGAAAGCTCCCATTGAGCTGCTGAGCTGAAGTGGGTGATGTGAGAAATGTTTTCAGATGTGGTAGAGAGGGGGAGGGGAGCAGCTCAGCCCAAGTCGCTCTGCTTTTCTAGTAACAAACTCTGGCAGGCAACAGCATGCATAGAGAGAGCTCTGTGTGCACTCTGTGGCATGTGTGCCATAGGTTCACCAGCATGGCTCTAGGGCAAGGATGTGGTGGAACCAGCTCCTATCAGCCAGAGATCTGATTGTTAAATTTATACCTGTGAAATCAGCAAATTCTAGAAATCAGTGCTTGATTTAAGAAAATCATGGAGAAAAAATGTTTATAATGCAGAGTAAAGTGTGTGCTGCAATTTTGGAAATCCTATTATTAAATATTTACCAGGGTTCAGCTGGGTGGTTCAGTGGATTGAGAGCCAGGTCTAGAAACAGGAGGTCCTGGGTTCAAATTTGGCTTTAGACACTTCCTAGCTGTGTGACCTGTTAATGGGCTAAATTTTGGGTAGGAGTTTGACAAAAAGTGAGGAGAGCAGTTTGGTAAAACACAAAACACTTAGTTTATTCTGGGAAGAAGTTCAGAATAAGAAGGAGGGAAGTGAGAATATTTCTCTGATATCTTGTAACTATATCTAAAATCCCAATCCTAAATAAAATTTCTAAAAGATGCTAAATCTAACTAACTGTCTTTAAGGATAGGTTCTTCTGTCTAAGACAGGTCAGGCCTAACTTAACCACACTATCTAAAATTATATTCACTACCTAATCAATAAACATGAATCTCCTACAACCTTCTTAAATTCAGTTTCCTTTCCCAACTGTCAGTAGGTTTAAACTGCCAGTCTGACTGAGACAAAGACAGACTGACCTCCTGCTTCCTAGGAATCCAGAGAAAAAGAAACCCTCTCTTAACTGTCTCTCTCTTATATACTTTCCTTGTCTCCTAAGTGACAGAATCTTCAGCTCTCTCCTGCTTTTACTTAGAAATGTTTCTATTCCTGCCTCTCTTCTGCCTCTTAAAGAGACAGAGGGAAGAGATTAAGAAACTCTCTTTAACAGACCCTAGGCAAGTCACTTAATCCCCATTGCCTAGCCCTTACTACTCTTCTGCCTTGGAACCAATACACAGTATTCATTCTAAGATGGAAGGTAAGGGTTTTTATTTTAATTTATTTTTAATTTTTTAATCTAAGTATTTTCCCATTGTTACATAATTCATGTTCTTTCTCTCCTCTTTTTCCCTCTCCCCCTCCCAGAGCTGGAAAGCAATTCCACTGGGTTATATATGTATTATCATTCAATACCTATTTCCATATTATTCATTTTTGTAATAATCTTTTAAAAACCAAAACCCCACATCAGTACCCATATAAACAAGTGAAAAATCAAATGTTTTCCTTCTATGTTTCTACTCCCTCAGTTCTTTCTCTCAATAGAGATAGCAATCTTTCTCATAAGTCCCTCAGGATTGTCCTGGATCATTGCATTGCTAATAGTAGCAAAGTCGATTACATATGACCATCTCACAATGTTTGTCTCTATGCATAGTGTTCTCCTGGTTCTGCTCATTTCACTTCCCATCAGTTAATGAAGGTCTTTCCAGCCTGTATGGAAATCAAGCAGTTTCTTATTGCACAGTAGTATTCCTTCACCATCAAATACCACAATTTGTTTAGCCATTCCCCTATTGAGGGACACCCTCTCATCTTCCAATTTTTTGCCATGACAAAAAGCACAGCTATGAATATTTTTGTAGAACCCTCTTTTATTATCTTTTTGGGGTACAAACCTAGTAGAGGTGTTGCTAGAATTATGCCCTTTGGGCATAATTCCAAATTGCCTTCCAGAATGGTTGGATCAATTCACAGTTCCACCAGCAGTATATTAGTGTCCCAATTTTGCCACATCCCCTCCAACATTTATTATTTTCCATTACTTTCATATTAGCTAACCTGCTAGGTGTGAGGTGGTACCTCAGAGATATTTTCATTTGCATTTCTCTAATTAGGAGGGGTTTAGAACACTCTTTCACGTGATTATTGATAATTTTGTATTCTTCATCTATAAACTGACTATTCATATCCTTTGACCATTTGTCAATTGGAGAAAGGGTTGATTTCTTGCACATTTGACTTAGTGCCTTATAAATTTGAGAAATTATACCTTTGCCAGAGATTTTTGTTGTAAAATTTTCCCCAGTCTGTTGCTTCCCCTCTAATTTTGATTTCATTGGTTTAAAAAATAATAAAATTTCTAAAAAAATAAAATATTTGAGCATCTATCTACCAAGACAAACTCAGGAAACATATGAACACAATTACAAAACACTTTTCACACAAATAAAACTAGATCTAAATAACTGGAAAAAATTAATCACTCATGGGTAGGATGGGCTAATATAATAAAAATGACAATCCAACTAAACTAATTTATTTATTTGTTCAGTGTCATACCTATCAAAATACAAAAAAACTTTTTTTATAGAATTAGAAAAAATTATAACAAAGTTCATCTGGAAGAACAAAAGATCAAAAATAGCAAGGGAAATGAAAAAATGGGAAGGATGAACCTACCAGTACCAGATCTTAAACTGTACTACGAAGCAGTGATCATCAAAACAATATGGTACTGGCTGAGAGACAGAAGAGTGGATCAGTGGAATAGACTAGGGTAAATGACTTAAGTAAGCTAGTATTTGATAAACTCAAAGATCCCAGCTTTTGAAATGAGAACTCAATATTTGACAAAAACTGTTGGGAAAATTAGAAAGCAGTATGGGAAAATTAGGTTTAGATCAATATCTTACATCCTACGCCAAGATAAATTCAAAATGGGTAAATGATTTAAATGTAAACAGGGAAATCATAAATAAATTAAGTAGACATAGAATAATATACCTATCAGATCTATGGAAAAGAAAGGAATTTAAGATCAAGCAAAACATAGAGAACATTACAAATGTAAAATGAATAACTTTGATTATATTAAATTAAAAGTTTTTTATACAAAGGTAAGGGATTAAAAAAAATTTAACAGTACACCCAGGCTCTAGGATCATGAATAATGATGTATTATGTAATACATCATTAATGTAATAATGATCAGTAAAGTCTGATCAGAGTCAGAGTAGGACCTCAGGACCCAGAGAACCCAGGTAAAGCAGAAGCACAGAATGATCTCATCAGACTTGGTGCTCTACCACTTTACTACCCTATGATTGAAGAGTGGAGCCCCAAACTCCAAAACCTCCATTCAAGGAGGGAACTTAGTTCTGAGCCTCTCATTCATTTCTCATCTGGCTGTAGTATTCTGGGACATCTCTGATTTCTCAACCATGACCCTACCCATCAGGTACCTCTATTTCTGTCTCCTCTCATCCCAATCCTTTTCAGCTTCCTTTTGTATATGAGCCTTCTTTATTAGACTGTAAATTCTTTGAGGGCAGAAATTAACTATCTTTTTTCCCCCCTTTGCATTTTATCTTCAGCATTTAGCACAGTGCCTGGCATGTAGTGGGTGCTTAATAAATGTTTATTTACTATTGACTCTAAGAATCAGACCCAGGCCAACTGAGGACATGTCCAGAAGCCAGCAATCAAGAAAGAATAGGTCAGAACCCAGGTGTGAAGTTAGGAATCTTTCAAGAAACATTTATTAGGTACCTAAGAGTAACAAGTCACTGCTAGGAACTTGGTAGGAATGCAGTTATGTAAAGCATGGTTTCTACCCCCACAGATCTTACAAGGAACTGGTAGGCAGGAGAATTCTAGGATCATAGATCACTAGAAGCAAGGTCAGAGAGCAATGTAATCCAACTCCTAACTGAGATAACAATTTACCCAACATTATATTTCCCCAAAGACAGAGTCAGGGCTGGTTCTAGAATCCAGGGCTGGTTACTTCATGATCTAGGACTCTTTCTGATATATCATCCTAAGGGTGTGCTGGTAAAGCAACTGTCTGGGAAAATAAATTTATGTACAACACACTTTTAAGTTTAATTTGCACCATTAACATTTTGTCCATCACTTTCTTAAGTCTAGATAATCAATAAAACAATAAATCAAGCTCTGATTCAGAGCTGTTGCCAATTTCTGAGGTATAAATGCTTATCCTGAAAATGTAATAATCTGTTCTCCCCAACCATCAGCACACCCCTTCTAAGTGCTTTAAGAATAATTCAGAAAATAAAAGTCAGAGGAATAAAGAGGAGAGGATAAAAATATATAAATCTTTTGGAAAGGCAACTGCTTTGTCAGTAATTTAGGAAAATGTATTTGTTGGCAGTGAGGAGAGTGGATTGGAGCAGGGAATTATACGTGCTCTGCCCTTTGCTAAGTGCTAAGAAGTCTAATTTACCCAAGTGCAAATGGGCAGACCCACATGTCAGAAATGATCCTGGAGGTGTGTTCTATCCCTAGGAAGATCCATCATCAAGCACTTTTCCAAGATCCAACAAAGAGCAGATAATGCTCTTTTTGTTGCCCCTGGAGCTTCCTTCTACAATTGGTGAGTTCCTCCTGGAAACTCTACATTGAGGAAGTGTCATGCTTACTCTTTCTGGGTCCTCTCCTGATTCTCCCAACTTCTGCACTGTGCCCCTGTGTGTGTGCCATCTCCACCCCACCTCTCTACCTTTTTCAACTCATTTCTAGAAGGTAAGCTCTTTAAGGGCAAGGGCTGTGCTTTGGCTTTGCTTGTATTTGAATTCCCAGGACTTAGCACAGTGCCAGGAACAAAGTAAGCCATCAATACATTTTTTCTTTTTCTTTTTTCTTCCCCTCATCTCTCTCTCTCTCTCTCTCTCTCTCTCTCTCTCTCTCTCTCTCTCTCTCTCTCTCTCTCTCTCTCTAAACTGTTCACCCCAGGCAGGCCAGTTTTTTATTGAACCCTCACAACAGAGATAATAGGTGGCCTGAACATTTTGTCTTATACAGGAAAAGAGGGAATTAGAAATGTGGGATTAATTACCTAGGCTGTTAGTCTTGGTTGATTTGTTGGTTAGGTTTGCTGAACTGCTTTTTTTAAATATATTTTTCTCATTACTTTTTGATTCTTTGTAATAAGGAATGACTTTCTGGGAAGGGAAAAGAGAGGAATAAGATTCATTCTTGAAAAATGATCTTGACTTGAGGCATCAACCTATGAAATATATTTGGAAATTAGACCATTAGACTGTGAGCTCCTTGAGAGTGTGGTTGTTTTGTCCTGTCCTACTCTTTGTGATCTGGTGAATGACATCACACCAATACTAGTCATGGGGTTCTCTTGGTAGAATTATTGGAATGGTTTGCCATCTCCTTCTACAGTGGATGAAGGCAAACAGAGGTTAAGTGACTTGCCCAAGGACACACAGCTAGTAAGTGTCTGCGGTCAAATTTGAACTCAATTCTTCCTGACTCCAGGTCCAGTATTCTATCCACTAAAACCACCAAGATGCCTCTACTACTTACTCCTTGAGAGTAAGTTTTTTTCCTTTCATTTTTACTTTTCTTTTATCCCCAATAAATACTTAGTATAGTGTTTGACACATAACAGGTACCTAATAAATGTTTATTGATTTAATAAATGCTTGTTAATTTGGAAATGAATATAATTCATCTATAATAATATAATATGACATGATATAATAACAAAAACTATCAATGAAAAATTTTCAATTAAAAAAATCAGAGGAAGGCCTTTTTGACTCCAGGTCTAATATTTAATACACTATGTCATACTTCCCCTAATCGTTAGGTGGAAAGTCCCTGTGAAAATGGAATACAGGATATAGGATAACCTTCAAGAAGAAGGAAGACAGCAGTAGAGTAGCAAAGGGTCCACTAAAAGGAGTTTGAAATGATGCTGACTTAACTCTTCTCTAGGTTACTTAGATTTAGGATCTGACAGAGATCAAGTTATTTGCCCAGGATCCCACAACTAATAAGTGTTTCAGAAAGGATTTGAACTCTAATCTTCTTGTTTCTGGATCTATAACTTTATCCCCCATGCCTTGAAGTTGTCCAGATCCCTTCTCGGAGCAGTGAGGTGGCTCTGGAGAAGCCAGTCACCAGCAGGTCAGGCCCCTTGGCAGTTTCCAGGGGCTCAGGCCACTGCCACTCCTTCTGTCTCCTACCACAGAGCACAAAGGGTACAGTTTGCTTCACAATTCTGGGCAGATGCCCAATCAGACTTTTGGGTCATGGAGTTCCAATTGTACCAGAGCAAAAGTCCTCAATAGGAAGGGTGGTCTGGCCTTCACAACCTTTAAGAACTTTTTATTGGGATTATGCAAGCACAAGGTTTTTGTCTAAGTCTTCTGGGCAATAGGCCAATCTCACTTATAGGCTTCACATATTATGAATTCAGGGACATTGAGAGAACGTCTCCCTGCCAAAAATCCTCCCACCTACTTACTCTCTGATGCCTTAAATTTCTTCAACAGGGAATTGCTTCCCTTTCACAATTAGAAGTCTTAAAATGCATATACTCTAAGAAGATCTATATGAACTCATGCGAAGTCAAATAAACAAAACCAGAAGAACTTCTTACACAATGATCATAATGATGAAAATGAAAAGATCACTAAAAGAAAGCTGAATTCTAAGTAATGATAAAAACAAATCTGGGGACTGGTAAACAGGTCTCACAACATCCCTCCTTTCTCTTGGCAGAGAAACAGCATGTTGCACATATTTTCAAATGCAATGCTGTCCTGAACCTATTGATGGGACCTGGATATTGACTGATGAACTAACTCCCTCTCATCTTAAGGAATTGGGGTCAACAGGAATCCATACAATGAGAATTTGTACCACTCTGGGCCTGCTCTCAGCAGCATTGGGGGCAGAGGCAGGGAAATCACAGGCAGAGGCAATAGCTTCTATGAGGAACAGGCCCCAGGACTCCACATTCCTGAGACAGCTCCATTAGGGTCTGAGAGGAGATGGTAGTCAAAGTGGTAGCAGTGGCTTGTCCTGCCAGTAGATGCACCACCCAATCAGTTACCAAGACCTGTCAATTCTACTTTCAAAACATTCGTCACATTCTGAGGGACTTACGAGAAAGAACACTACCCCCATCCAGAGAAAGAACTGTGGGAGTAGAAACACAGAAGAAAAAAACATTTCCTTGATCACGTGGTTCAATGGGGATATGATTGGGGATGTAGACTCTAAATGATCACTCCATTGCAAATATTAATAATATGGAAATAGGTCTTGATCAATGATACACGTAAAACCCAATTGGATTGCTCATTGGCTACAGGAAAAGGGAGGGGAGGAGGGGAGGAAAAGAATATGAATCATGGAAACATGGAAAAATAGTCTAAATCAAATAAATAAATAAATGGAAATTTTAAAAAAATCTGTCACATAAGCCCTTTTCCCTCCTCTGACACCAACACCACCCTGGTGCAAATTCTCATAACTGCACCATTACAATAGCCTGTTTGGTCTCCCTGCCTCAAATCAATCCCTACTTTAATTCCTCCATCATTCAGCTATCAAATCTGTATTCTTATCTGCCTGCCTGCCTTTTTTCCCTCCTGCCTGCCTGCTTTCCTTCCTTCTTGACTTTTTTCTTTCCTGCCTTTCTCCCTTCCTTTGTTCCTTCCTGACTTCCTTCCTTCCTTTTATCCTGCCTTCCTTTCTATTTTCCTCCCTCCCTTCCTTCCTTACAGTCTACCTTCCTATCTTTCTACCTCACCTTTTAGTCCATGAATGAGTGACATTGGCCTCCTTGCTGTTCCTCATAGAAAACACTTCATCTTTTGACTCTGAACACTTTCCCTGGCTATCTCCCAGGCCTGGAAGGTTTTCCCTCCTCATCTCCATCTCCTGCCTTCTCTGGCTTTCTTTAAGTCTGAACTAAAATTACCCCTTTTGCAAGAAGCCTTTCTAGGTTCCCCATTAAGTCTAGTGCCTTTCCTCTTGTACATAATTGTTTGCATGTTGTTTCCCCCATTATACTGTGAGCTCTTTAAGAGCAAGGACTATTTCTTCCTTTCTTTGTATATTTACCACCGTGTTTAGTACATGTTGTTGTTCAGCCTTTTTTAATCCTGTCTGACTTTCTGATACCTCATTTGAGGTTTTCTTCCCAAAGATACTGGAATGGTTTGCTATTTCCTTCTTCAGCTCATTGTACAGATGAGAAATTGAGGCAAACAGGGTCGAGAACTTGCCCAGGATGACAAAGCTAGTGTCTGAGGTCAGATTTGAACTTGGGAAGATGTCTTCCTGCTTCTAAGCCCAGTCTTCTATCCATTGCACCACCTAGCTGTCTGCCTCGTACATAATACTTAATAAATGCTTGCTGACTTGACTTGAGTGGATGTGGGGATAAGGGGAAGTTGGAATATATACCCCAAAAATTGCGATATAAAAACAAAAGGCTAGGGGGCTGCTGGGTAGCTCAGTGGATTGAGAGCCAGGCCTAGAGATGGGAGGTCCTGGGTTCAAATCTAGCCTCAGACACTTCCTAGTTTTGTGACCCTGGGCAAGTCACTTAACCTCCATTTGCCTAGCCCTTACCACTCTTCTGCCTTGGAACCAATACACAGTATTTATTCTAAGGTGGAAGGTAAGGGTTTAAAAAAAAAAAAGGCTATGATCCGTCTTATTTAAAATAAAATAAAATACACATGCTTCTGAATACATGTATAAATCAGATTCTCCCCTGAAAAAATGAAGGATACCTGAATCAGAGATGGAAAGATGAAACAGGGGAGGCCTTGGGCTGGCCTTGCTGGTGTTTCTTCCCTCAGTTACTGAAAATGACCTTGTCAGTGCAGGAATACCAGAGAGAGAGGCCAGAATCTGCCCACAGTTAAACTAAGCCTTAGCAGAAGGAATTCAAAATGTCAATTAAAAAAAAAAAAAGACATTTAGTTCTGTCTCAGTGTTTGCTAGCTGGTCTGGTCACCCAGTCCCAAAGCTTGGGGTGGAAGCAGAGCATAGTCACACTGTGATTTAGATCATTTAATTCCAGAACTCCTGGAGAGCTAAATTGGCCTTGACTAAGATACCCAAACAGTCAAGGGCCTGTGTGTCTCCTTTTTAATCCATCCCCCTTTAGTACCCAAAGTAAAGTGTACAGCAAAGGCAGCCTTGAAGCGGAAAAGGAATTACAAAAGGGAAAGTTGGAGAAGGAAGAGAGAGGAGGAGGAGACCTGACCCATTCATCAGATCACAGAAGTCAGAGCTGGAAATGACCCAAGCCTGAACTCTTTGCTTTCCAAGAGAGGCCCTGTCAAGGGAACCAGAATTCAGACTCAGGTTTTCTGACTCCAAATTCATTACTCTTATTTCCATCCCAAATTCATTGTTCTTTTTCGGATATAAGCCTCAGATCTGTTTTAGCCCCAGGTGGGAGAATCACTTCCTTTCAGTCTATTTACAGTCTGTAACTTTGTAAAGTAGCTTTCTGTACACTCCCAGAATGCAATCATAACAACTACAAGAAACTAGTATGTCTGGCCAAGATATTCCTGCCTTTGGGGCCAAACAGAGCTCTTGTTTTTGCTAGTTTTTCAGGGACTGGAACTAAAACAACAAAGACTTTTCCAGGGGGTTCTTTTGGGTCAACAGCCCCTTTGTTGTTTTATTAGTCTTAGGGAGATGAATTACAGGTTGTCTGTGTTTTGTTTTGTTTTTTTAACCATAAAGGAAAAGAAGCCTATGTCAGTGGGTGATCCTAAATAAGAAAACTATTTCAAAAGGATGAGGGGGGAAAAGTCATGAAACACAGGCAGTTTGAGAACTCCAAAGAGGCTCCAAAGAGCAATTGTACCCCTATGCATTCTGGGACACTCACCAAGGACTCTAAGCCCACATAGACTGGGGTCTTATCCTGGAGGCTGACACCCCCCTCCCCAGGCCATTCTCCTCTTGGGAATTATTACTCCATGCTATGGAATAAAACTCCAGGAAAATTTAGATAAAATTTAACTTTTGCTTGTGTCTATGTTTTTCTAAAATTGGGTTACATGGTTGCTGCTCCTTCAAAGGTATTCATTGTACAACGTAGTTATGAGCTATGGAACAGCCTTCATTTCTTCCACTACAGGAAATGCCTAAGACTCACAAGTACTTAGCAGGCCCATTAAACTCTCCCAGAAAAGACACTCAGGTTCTGGTTAACATTCATCCATTTTTCTCCCACCTGCGCTATCTGAACAATTCGCAGGAATATCATTCAGTTTGGTAAGATTCATATCTCTAGACTCTGAATCCTTGCCCCCACCATTTTTTAAAATAATCTTTTCCTTCTATCTTAGAATCAATACTAAGCATCATTCCAAAACAAAACAATAGTAAGGACGAGCAATCAGGCTTGAGTGATTTAACTCTAGACCTCCAATTTCTAGGACTGGCTCTCAATCCACTGAGTCACCTAGCTGCCCCAATCCTTGCCCCTTTTATTGTCTTCTCTTTCTCTTTCCTTAGTACAGAGTCATTAATACACCATACTCACCCACTTGGAATTCAAGAAAAGACTTGATTATAGTAAGTGGTATATAAGTAGGGATGAGCTGGTAAATGTTTTACAACAGGCTCCAGGTTGGGGCTGGGAAATATACTTGTGGTACATTTTAAAGTTAAATATGCATTATTAACATTTTCTCCATCCATTTCTTAAGCCTAGATAATCAATAAAATAATAAATTAAGACCTGATTTAGAGTATTTGCAAATATTCACACAAAAAATTTAACAATGGGCTTTCTAGAGTTGAATTGAGCTAGCTCCAACACACCACATCTAACAAACCCTTCCAAGGTAGGAACAGTTCAAGATACATAATGCATTTCTTTCTTGTTTTAAGACTTAATTCTTTTATTAAAATGATTTTTAAAAGCATGTCCATGTCTCTCCCACTCTTTAAAAAACTCTCATTTAGGGGCAGTGAGGTGGCTCAGTAGATAGAGAACCAATCCCAGAGACCGGATCCCAGTCATTAGTTCAAATCTGGCCTCAGACACTTCCTTGCTGGGTGACCCTGGGCAAGTCACTTAATCCTAATTGCCTAGTCCTCACTGCTCTTCTGCTGTGGAACCCGTACTTGGTATCAATTCTAAGATGGAGGTAAGTAAGGATTTGTTTTTAACTCTCTTTTTATTCAACTAACTTTGCCAGTTATTTTCCTATATCTTTCCTCCCTATATTGGCTGAACTCCTAGAAAGAGAGATGTCTATAATCAGGGTGTCCACTTTCTTTCCTCTCTCTCTTCTGCAATCTGGCTTCCAACCACATCATTCAACTAAAACTGCTCCCTCCAAAGTTGCCAATGATCTCTTAATTGCCAAATCTAATTGCCTTTTCTCAAACCTCATTCTTTTTGACTCTGCTGATCACCATCTCCTCTTGGACATGTACTCCCTCTTCGCTAGCTTATCATGACACTGCTCTTTCCTGGTTTGGTTTGGTTTTGTATTCTTACCTATCTGATCACTTCTCAATTTCCTTTTCTAGGTCTTCTGCCAATTCATTCTCATTAAGTCATGTCTGGGTCCCAAAGCTCTATGCTATGCTCTCTTCTCTTCTCCTTCCTTTCTAGCTTAGTTGGTGATCTCTTCAACTCCTGTGTATTCAATTATCATCTCTATTCAGACGATTCCTTTATTTATTTATCCAGTCCTAATCTCTCTCATTAGTGTCAATCCTATATCACCAAATGCCTTTTGGACATCTCAAATCGGATTCTCTGTAGACATCACAAATTTAGCCTGTACAAAATTGAAATCATTAAGGGCAGCTATATAAACAGAGACCCTGGGTTCAAACGTGGCTTCATACTTACTTGCAGTATGACCTCAGACAAGTCACTTAACCCAATTGCCTAGCCCTTACCATTCTTCTGTCTCACAATCAATACTTAGTATTGATTCTAAGACAGATGGTTAGAATTTTTTAAAATTAAACTCATTATCTTTTCTCAAAAACCATCCCCCCTTCTTAATTTCCCTATTACTGTTGAGAACACCACCATCTTTTTCAGTCATTAAGGTTATAACTTCAGTGCCATCCTCAAGTCTTCACTTGAACTCACTATCTGGTCCCTTTGTATCCATCATCAAATCTTGTCATTTCTTCTGTCACAATATCTGTTGAATCTGTCCTCTTTTTTCTACTTATATAATAAAAATGCTAATGTTCTTGCACTAAATCAGACCCTCATCCCATCTTGCTTTGATCGCTACAATAGCTTCTAATTGATTTCTCTGCCATGAGTCTCTCCCCACTTCAGTTCATCCTTTATTCTGGTGCCAAAGGGATTTTCCCAAAGCACAGATCTGACCAGGTCACATTCTACTTCCTTCCCACTCCTACCACCCATTTGGTAAACTATTATGGTCTCCATTACTTCCAGGATCAATTATAAAAATCCTCTCTTTGGCTTAAGAAAAAAAAAAACAAAAAACAACCAAACCTGTAACTCCTGTCTTAGAATCAATACTGTATATTGTTTCCAAGGTAGAAGAGTGGTAAAGGCTAGGCAATGGGGGGAAGGGGAGGTAAGTGACTTGTCCAGGGTCACATAGCTAGGAAGGGTCTGAGGTCAGATTTGAACCCAGGACTTCCCATCTCTAGGCCTGGCCCCCAATCCACTGAGCCACCTACCTTTCCCCCATCTTTGGCTTTTAAAGCTCTTCCAACCTCACCCTTTCCTACCTTTCCAGTCTTCTAAATCTTAACACTACTCCAGGAATTCTGCTATCCAGATAATTGTCCTCACTATTCTAATGTGGGCTGAAGCTTTGTACAGTGGCAGTATCATAGCCAATGGGGTTTATTTGAGGTGCAATTGTTGCTAATTGAAACTAATGTGGGCTGAAGTGTCCCACTAAACTCTGCTAAGTAGCTATAAACAATCAAAAGAACATGGAAACAATAACTAGATAAGACCTATGAGTTGCCTAGATTTACAATAACGCCTTACATTATATGACCTAAGTTCTTGGTTAAGGGGATTCAGTTTCCCAGTCACATAGGATGAGGTTCAAACAATACTCAATTTCCACAATCACTTGTCCTTCTTGGAGGCTGCACAAATAGAGAAAAACTTGTCTAAAAGTTGCTCTGGGGTCTTTAACACATCATTAGCATCCATTTCCATTGTAGTTTGATCTCCAAAGTGGGCAAACAGCATGAATCATGGATAAAGATAAAGGCACGCAGGCAAAAGTGGACCATGGGTGAGCCAACATCAGTTCCTTGGGAACAAAAGGGCAACAACAAACATATGATTCCTTCTTTAGTAACTAATCAAGATAAAAAAGCATTCCCGAGAACCCCTACCCACTTTACCTTCCTTCCTTCCATCTTACTAGCTAACTCTCTATATCTACACTATCGTTATATTATCTTATAATAAAGCTTGTTCTTTCACAATTGGAGTCAATCTGAGCTGCCAAATTCTTTGGGCAAGACTCTAATTTCTTTACATCTATATCAGTTCCTTGCATATCTCTAGACCTTTGAATTGAATGTCCCTCAATCCTAGAATGTTCTACGGCCTTGCTTTCTGGGTTTCCTTCATGACAGCTCAAATCTGATCTTTGACAGGCGGTTTCTCCGAGTCTCCCCATCTTTGGTGACTTCCTTTTGAGATTTCTTTCCATTTGTGCTGCCAATATTTTAGATGTGTAGAGTTGTTGTATGTTGTATCTTCTATTTAGATGCGATATCCCTGAGACAGGAACACTATTTTCGCCTTTCTCTGTGTAATTTGAAGTCTGGCCAATTTATTATTATTATTATTATTATTATTATTATTGGCAAGGGGAGAATCTTAAGGTTTCATTTATTTTAACAATAGCTAATGTTACCAAAAAGGTACTTAGGACTACTCTGAAGGTACATATGTAGCAATCCCCAAGATAAATGTTTGGTTAGCTTGCTTCTGGGCATGCATAATGAAGGAGCGGGACATGCATGGGTATTCTATGATTGTTTCCTATTCCCTTCCTGTGTGGTAAAGAGGGGCTCTTTTAATTGATTGTTGAGCCAGAATAGAGTGGGCATACAAAAGGCACTAACTGGCCAAAAAGATCTCCCTCTTCCCTAGTAGTAATCAAAGCAAAATCTCCCCACCCAAGCCAACAGGGCCAATGGGTGGCCATGAAGATGGTACCCTTGTGTCTTTGATTCATGTGTGATGTGTTTCTTTTCTGTTCCCAGATAAACGAACATTGACAATGGAATACACTAAGCTATGACCCTGAGAGATCTCAAATACCAGAGTTTTCTGGAAGCTGAATCCAGTGAGGAGTGAGCTACAGGAGCTGGACCAGCAGTGAATCTACATGGCAGCTAAGAGGACATTTTCTACAATCAAGAGAGCAACTTAATTCATCAGCTCTGCCTCATTTGGAAATGAACTTGATGGGGGTGAATGCTCTGTAGCAAGCTCTCCTCAAAGACCAAGGTAATGGAGGGGAGACTATGTCTCCAGGACTGGGGAATGTATTTGTGCTTCTGTCTTCTTGTATCTTCTTAGTAAATAATTGATGTTTACTGGTTAAATATCAGGATGATAAATCACCAGATCAATCAATAATGTAAGGGAGAAACAAATTGTAACTGGTGATTGACACACTACAGGATAGGGGCTCAAATCAATGATATTAAAGAAAGCCCCATTCCAGAAAAAGAACTAATAAATGAAAACACAAAAGATATAATTTTTATATACATATCTTTCTATCAGGTGAGAGACACTGTGGTGTGAGGAAGGGATGGAAGGGTTGAGGATATCTGGGAATAAATTCTATTTTTAAAAGAAGTTAATGTAATTGGGAAATATCTAATGAAGTTAAAAAAATGTAAGCCTCATAATCCCATAAGGTTGTCCCTAGAACCCTGAGGGGATCATTGGGATACTCTCAGGGGCTACATTTATATCCCTAGTATTTAGCATAGTGGCAGGCCATAATCAGCGGTTTTTATTTATTTTATTTATTTATTTTTTAATCAGCGCTTTTTAAATGATGCCTATTGGAGCAGTTAAGTGGTTCAGTGGGTAGAGAGGCAGGCCTGGAGATGGGAGTCCCTGGGTTCAAATTTGACCTCAGATATTTCCTAGCTGTATAACCAAGGACAAGTCACTTAGTGCCAATTGCTTAGCCCTTAGTTCTCTTCTGCCTTGGAATAAATACACAGTATTGGGTTTAAAAAAAAAAAAAAAGAAGAAAGTCCAGTAAACTAACCAACATATAGGAGGTCTGATGATAAAGTGTAGTGTCCCATAACCCATAACCACAATCACCTACCTCTGAAAAGCCAAGGCTTCTTTTTTTTTAAAAACCTTTAACTTCTGGGGCAGCTGGGTAGCTCAGTGGATTGAGAGCCAGGCCTAGAGACGGAAGGTCCTAGATTCAAATCTGGCCTCAGACACTTCCCAGCTGTGTGACCTTGGGCAAGTCACTTGACCCCCATTGCCTACCCTTACCACTCTTCCACCAAAGAGCTAATACACAGAAGTTAAGGGTTTAAAAATATTAAAAAACAAAACAAAAAAACACAAACCTTTACCTTCCATCTTAGAATAAATACTGTGCATTGGTTCCAAGGCAAAAGAGTACTAAGGGCTAGGCAACAGGGGGTAAGTGACTTGCCCAGGATCACCCAGGTAGGAAGTAACTGAGGCCAGATTTGTACCCAGGACCTCCCATCTCCAGACCTGGCTCTCTACCCACTGAGCAACCTAGCTGCCCCCAGCCACGGTTCCTTTTGATTAGAGCTATGAGACATCTGATTTTCCTTCCTAATTCCACTTGGTTTCTACCCACTTAAATCAATCATAATTCTTCCTAAGCTTTATTGGCCTCCAGGGAAACATTTTCAGACTCAAAAAACAGATCACATACACAGAGTGACCATTTTCTTCCGACTTCCCAATACCCAGGAGTCTCTAATCTGAATAACCTTTTCTTCTGTCTCAACCTTTTAATTCTTTGCTTCTTGCTTTTAGCCTTGACACCTGTTCTCCCACCTTTCTGCCTCACCTTCTATGCAAACTAGTCTATGAGCAGGAAAAATTCAAAAGAAGGAGTTGGTATTAGACATAGAAGCAAAACCAAACCCAGAAATTCACAATAAGGTCTTGGGGTGGCTAGGGAGAAGTAGTGCAATAAATAGAGCTCTGAACTGGGAATCAGGAAGATTGGAGTTCAAATCTGGCCTCAGACATTTACTAGCTGTGTGATACTGGGCAAACTACTTAGCCCTGTTTGCCTCAGTTTCTTCATCTGTAATGGAGACAATAATAGAACCTATTTTCAGAGTTGTTGTGAAGATCAAGCGAGATAATATTTGTAAAATGCTTAGCACAGTGCTTGGTACACAGTAAGTGCTATATAAATAGTTATTCCCTTCCTCTTCTCTCCTAACACTTCCTTATGATAAGCGAATAGATTCAGGAGGTAGAATGAGAATGAGAAATAAGGGGGGGGTACGTGTGTGTGTGCATGTATATGTGTGTGGTAGGGAAGGGGATTCATATACACAATATTTTATAGGTGTATATATATGATATGCATATCATATACAAATATGTACAATTTACCTGTAAAGTATATGTGTGTATATGTATATGTACGTATGTATATATATATATATATACACACACACACACATATATATATATATATATAATAAAATTTTATAGTGGAAAGAGCACTAGATTTCTAGTTGGAAGACCTGGCTTCCAGGCCCATTTTTGCCATCCAGCTAGATAAATTTAGATCAGTTAGTTAACCCAAAACTCAAGTTCCAAATCTGTAAAGGGGGATGATTAAATACTGCAGAGAATGGGACCAAAGGAGGTCATTATGTAAGGAATTTTTTTATGCATAAAGTGCTATATAAATCTAGGAGCATTATACCCACAGAGCTGGAGAAGGAACTTGTTCCCACTTCCATTCACCCCACCAAGTCTGACTGAGGCTACTCTGGTGTTTAAGATTTTGCCTCCTGTACATGCTCAAGATGGGAGGAGCTGCGTGTTCTTTGGACATGTGGAGGAGTGAGTGAGTCTCTTGAAAGTTTTGTCGACTTATCTGGCATGACCACTGGACAAGATGATCCCAAAACAGCTCAAAGAACAACAAAGAAAAGAGAAATCTGAGGGAAAATGCTGTTGTGAAAGTTTGATGACCATGTTTTTTCATTGTAATGTGTTTCGGTTTCTATGAGGAAAGACTTAAATCTTGCAAAAATCCCTTTCCTCACTCCATCATCTTTATTTTCAATCAGAACCCTGAGAATCTTGGAAATCTCTCCCCAGGGCCTGGCTGTTCCATCTCCTGTACTATTAGCCAAGTAGAAATCTGTCAATTAATTATTCAATCAGCAAGTCTGCATTGAGGGCTGACTACTGTATTGCTAGGTCTCTGGTCCAGAAACAGAGAAAATATACTCCTTGCTCTAACAGTAACTGGGAATTCTGGTACTTGGGACAAATTCAGTTCAGTGATGGCTGGGAGTGAGGGAAACATAGAGACCTTGAGACTCTTGAGGTTGGCACAGGTAATGTCACCCTGATCTTGACACTGTACTGAACCCAGGTCTAGGTAATAATGACAATAACTAAAATAATAACAATAACTAACATTGCTATAGAGCCTACTATATGCTAGGCACTATACTAAGCATTTACAGGTATGATTTCATTTGTGTCTCACAACATCTTTAAAACTGCTATTGTTATCCCCATTTTACAGATGAGGAAACTGAAGCAAACAGATATTAAGTGTTTTATCTAGAATTGCAAAGCTAATAAGTGTCTGAGGCGAGATTTGAACTCAGATCTTCTTTACTCCAAACCTAAATATTTATCTGTTGTGCCACTTAGCTGTAGGTCTAGGTGGCATATGGGTGGCAGTACACTCTAGTTACTTGGAATTAATTGCAAGGGGAGGTAGCCCCAGGAGACAGGGGCATGACTATAATGGCCTGATCCTGGTGAGAAGAAGACATGCTTCCTTTCTCTCCTCAAATGTGGGATTCCCAGAATTGCTACTCAAGGTTTAAAGCAGTGATGGACAAACTTTTTAAAGAGGGGGCCAAAGGAAAGCAAATGCTCATCTGTCAATCTGTTTCTAAGGCAACTCGTTCGAAGTTTCATTGTATTGTATCCTACTCATTGTATTCATCAAATTAGGAATAACCTTGCGCAGCCGGATAGAACATTTCAGGGGGCCGCATCTGGCCCGCAGGCCATAGTTTGCCCATCACTGGTTTAAAGTATTCTACAGGTACGGCTAGGTAGCACAGTGGATAGAGTCCTGGGCCTGGGGTCAGGAAGACCTGAGTTCAAATCTGTCCTCAGATTCTTATTAGCTCTGTGACCTTGGACAAGTCACTCAACATCTATTTGCCTCAGTTTCCTCAAATATAAAATGGGAATAATAATAGGGTTATTGTGAAGCTGCAATGATGTACTACCTGGCACTGAACAGATATAGATAGATAGATAGATAGATAGATAGATAGATAGATAGATAGATAGATAGATATAGATAGATAGATATATGTGTGTGTGTTTATATATATATATATATATTTATTTATAAATACTTATTCCCTTCCCCTCTCTATCTCCCGTGATACAAAACCATTGCTCACAGATATGCTTGCTTTTCTCTAGTCAGTCTGGGGATGCAATTAATTCAAAGGAAAGGGATTTAATGACATGGCAGAATAAGGAAAGTCACAATAGAATGCTCCCCCCAAAAGCTGGGGCCTATTCTTCCACAAAAACACACATCATTAATGGAGAGAATGGGTGTACTTTGGGATCCTGCAATGAGGGAGCTTGGGTGACTAGAACATATACATTGAGGCAACTCATACCTTTGATGCTGCAGAACCATAGATATATTCTGGTGAGGTCTTGGCATTGCTTTCACTGGGTCTGACAACTGCTCTGGTCATGCAATGACTACTGGCCAAGTAACCTCAACTGACTGTTGGTACCCTGTTTCAATGGGGACAACTAGTTGTGGTAGTCTCTGGTGAGCATTTCTCTGCTCATCTCAGATCGTTTTGTGATGGCTGCTAAGCAGGCAGGCTTTGCTGGGCACTGATCCTTACTGCTATCTTCTGGCTCCTATCTTCAGGCTCCTTTCATGCTTTCTCAGCTCCAATCTTCTAGAGTAGGGGTTGGCAAACTATGGACCAAATCCAGTCCAGCACCTTAACTGATAATGGTTTTTTTTTTTTCCATTTTGATATAAAGTTTGAGAAAGGTTTCTTGTAAAAGATGAGATTTTAGTTGGGATTGCTGACTCCTGAGACAGGTTCTACCATGTGTAACTGCATGCCTACAAAGTCCTAGCATGGGTCACAAAAAAGAAAACAGGAAAAATGAATGAAATAAGCTGGGTCTCAGATGCAGAGCCTATTGAACTCCCTCACCCATTCCTGGATAAGTCCTTTGCTGTTTCAGACACTCAAATAACAATTTGGTCAATTTGTGTTAGAAGGGGTTAAATCTTTGCCTAGCTGTGGGCTCAGAGCCGAACCCATTGAGAGGGCTTGGCCTCCCTCTTGTGTGTGAAAGAACAAGCTTAGAACTGACTGACAGGACACAAGAAAGCCAACCTCCTTATATTTTGGATTTTGACAGGAGAATGACTCCTGACATCTCTAATTTCTCTTAATCATTCTCCCTGACCCCAGGGGGACATTCTCCTCTTTAATTTGCCTCGCATTAGCCAGCCTCAAAATGGCTATAATTACCCCTGGGATTAAGTAAGTGGTTTTTGGAGGCAGTGAAAAGCTTCAGAGCCACAGGAAATGGGCAGCTAGCATTGTGTTCGCCTGGTTGGCTCTCCTTTCTCTCTTTCCCTTCCACCCCCATCTCTTTCTCTTCCTCTCTTTCTTCCCCTTAATCTCTCTCCCTGGGTGAGAATTTTAAGTCATTTAGACATCATGGTGACTCAAGTCATCAAAGCAGGACAAACCTATTGTCTCATTTTTATTTTCACCACAACCCTGGGAGGTAAAGAAAGTAGCTATTACATTTTCCTACCCATTTCATAGATGGCGAAACTGAGACTTTTACAATGAACCTAAGCAACTTGCCCACATTAGCAACAGAGCTGATGAAGAGGATTCTGGTTTTCTCCAAAAAAAACAGTTCTCGTTAGATTTTCCTGCCTTAGATAGAGGAGGAGGGGACCACATTTACGCTTCCTACCAATATAAACAATAAATTCTCAACACACTGAAGTTCTCAAAGGAGGGAATTGGAAGGAATTCAGAGCTGAGTTGACAGAAGGAGGAAAACTGGAGGAATGACAACATTGTTTCTGCCCACTCCTTCTCCTGGGGGATAGCTCATATGGGGGGCGGGGGAGGATCTCTCCCAGCAGCTGGACAGCCGAAACACAGCTGTCAATATTTTCTAAGCTATTCTCTCTTCCAAGTCGGCTTGAGGAAATGGCAAAGAAGGCTTGTATCCCTTTCATGTTTGAGACACAGATAGCCTGAAGCCTAAAAGAATGGAATGGAACAAGATTTAACAGAACTAAATGGAATGAAAGGGATAAAATGGAATGGCATGAAACAGAATAAATGTTATTAAAACAGGACTGGGGAAAAATAGAATTGAACAGAATGGGACAAAAGGGGTGGGATGAAAAAAATGGAAAAAAACTGATGAAATGGAATCCTGCTGATATCTATTATTACCTATACAGCATTTAAATTGTGTCTTATATTGAATCATTAAAAATTCTGTTAAGGATTATATTTTTCTCCTGCATTTTATCTTTTTTATAGGGCCATTTATATTAAGTAGGGTCTTAATCACAAAATTGTAGTGTTGGGAGGTCTCGCAAAGGTTATCTATTCCATCCCTTGTCTCATCGGAAGAGTCTTAATGCATCTTCCCTGATAAGTAGCCTTGCAGACTCATCTTAAAGGTTTTCTGTAATTGTTGTTTGGTTGTTAAATTCTGCCCAACTCTTCACAACCCAATGGATGAGGTTTTCTTGGCAAAAAATACTGGTATGGTTTGTTGTTTTCTTCTCTAATGTGTCTAATTAAGTTTATAGTTAGGGAACTGAGGCAAATGGGGTTTTAGTGATTTACCCAGAGTAACACAGCTAGTAAGTGTCTGAGGCCAGATTTGAACTCAGATCTTCCTGACTCCAGGACCCATGCTCAATCCATTGCACCATTTAACTGCCCCTTTTTAGTAATTAGGAAATCACCATTTCCCAAAGCAACCCACTCCATTTCTTGGATTACTCTAATTGTTGAAGACTTTCCTTACATCAAACTAAATGTGCCTCTTCTGAGGGCAGAACAGATGTTACAGTGGACAGAGCAGTGGGCCTTGAGTCAGGAAGACCTGAATTCAAATCCAGCCTGACATATACTAGCTGTGCGACTGGATGTGTAAGAATTTAACCACTGTCTGCCTCAGTTTCCTCAACTGTAAAATTAGGATAATAATCTCCTAGGGTTATTGTAAGAATCAAAAGAGAGAGTATTTACAAAGTGCTTTGCACAATGTCTGGCATATAGTAGCATAAACTTAATAAATGTTTCCTTTCCTTCCTTCCTTCTTCTTCCATTGCTCTTAGTTCTGTTCTGAGAGACCAAAGAAGCAAGATTACTCTTCTATTGAGGACAACTATCACATCCCCTTTGAGCCTTTCTTTCTTCAAGCTAAATAGCCCCAGTTCCTTCAATCAATCCTTACATGCCAGGGACTTGAAGTTCTTCATCCTCCTGGTTACCTTCCTCTGGCTACCTTCCAACTTATCAGTCAATGTGCTTCTGAAATCATAGTACCCATTATGGGGCATAACTCTCCAGATGAAGCCTGACAAGGGCAGAGGACCAAGGGACTTCTTTATTCTTAGAAGCTATGTCCAAAGGGCTATAAAACTGTGCATACCCTTTGATCATGTAATACCACTGCTGGGTTTGTGTCCCAAAGAGATCATAAAAATAAAGGGAAGGACCAACTTGTACAAAAATATTTATAGCAGCTCTTTTTGTAGTGGCAAAGAACTAGAAATTGAGTGGATGTCCAACAGTTGGGGAATGGCTGAATAAATTGTAGCTATGTTGGTGATGGAATACTATTGTAACCTAAGAAATGATAAGCAAGATGATTTCAGAAAAAGTTGGAAGGATGTGCAGGAACTGATACAGAGTAAAATGCACAGAATTGGGAGAATATTGTACATCATAACAGCAATATTGTATGATGATCAACTATGAAAAACTTTACTACTCTCAGCGAAATAATGATCTGGACAATTCTTTTTTTTTTTAAGTCCTTATCTTCCTTCTTAGAATCAATACTATGTATTGTTTCTAAGCAGAAAAGCAATAAGGGCTTGGCAATGGGATTAAGACCATTAAGTGATTTGCCCAGGGTCACACTGCTAGCAAGTATCTGAGGCTAAATTTAAACCCCAAACCTCCCATGTCTAGGCCTGGCTCTCAATCCACTAAGCCACCCAGCTGCCCCTGATATGGACAATTCTGAAGGACTGATGACAGAGAATACTATTTGCCTCCAAAGAAAGAACTGTTGGAATCAGAATGTAGATCTTTCACTTTAATTCATTTATTGTTTTATTTTAGAGATTTGGTTTTGTATGAGTATTCTCTTACAACAGTGACCAATATGGAAGTATGTTTTGCATGATAATACATGTATAACCCAGATCAAATTGCTTACCATCTCCAAAAGGTGGGGAGGGAACAGAAGAAAGGAGACAATTTGGATCTTATAATTCCAGAAAATGTATGTTAAAAATTATGATTACATGTAATTGGGGAAACTAAATATCTTTGAATAAAAAAAGACACAAGAAAATTTTTTTTAAAAGAAGAAGCAGCTCTGCCCAGGATTACACCAACCCTTTCTGGATGCCACGTCATCTTTAAGACACTTGCTATCTAGCCTCAGACACTTCCTAGCTGTGTGACCCTGGGCAAGTCACTTAACCCCCATTGCCCAGGCCTTACTGCTCTTCTGCCTTGGAATCAACATAGAATATTGATTCAGAGACAGAAGGTAATGGTTTAAAAAAAAAAAGTCACTCTGCTGCCTTTCCCATCTTGTATTTGTAAAGTTGATTTTTTTTCCTAATGGACTCCCCTGAAACAATAGAGGGCAGGAAAGGTACAGGCTGGTCCATCTCACCTCCAGTCTCCAAGAAGGATACTGGGCTAAAATTATATCTATCACCCCTCTGATATCTCTAGTCTAGGGGTATGATGTTTAAGCCTCTTACCTGATGGATAGTCATTAGTTTATACACATCAGTTTAGCTCCATCACAATAAACTCTGGTCATGCAAAAGATCATCATGGGGGCTGGGGTAGGGAGGCATCTAGGTGGCTCAGTGGATTGAGAGCCAGGTCTAGAGAAGAGAGGTTGTAGGTGCCAATATGGTCTTAGCTACTTCCTAGCTGTGTGACCCTGGGCAAGTCACTTGATCCCCCTTGCCTACTCTTACCACTCTTCTGCCCTAGAACTAATACATAGTATCCATTCTAAGATGAAGCTAAAACGAGTTTTAAAAATATCATGAATATCAATAACTAGGAAATCCATTTATTCAAGCAAAACAGCAGGCAAAAATTGGGAATCATCCTACTACCTTTTCTATGCCAGAATACACAAAAGCAAATTCATTCTTTAGCTGGGAGAGAGAGATCTCAGCTCAAACCAAGAGAGGAAGAATAGTTTTAACCTTGGGAGGTCTACTCTTTGCAGTCTCAGAATGGTACTAAATGAACATGATAGAGATGGTTCTTATATGTGTGAGAATCAGAGGATCCTCCATTCAAAATTCTCTCAGTGCACTCCTGTCTCTAGACAGCTGAAGTCAAGCCCCTCATTTCAGATACAAGGACTTCAGTTCACATTCTCTCAGTCAATCAGGAATCCCATCTCTCTCCATGTACACAACATTCACTACAGGACCATCCAATCACAAAACTATTCCAGGCTTGAGCAGAAGGGTTACACTACTCAAGGATAAGACATTTGTCCACATTGAATTTTATTCTATTAGATTTGGCCCAATATTCTAGCCTGTCAAGATCTTTTTGACTCCTGACTCTATCCACCAGTAATCCTCCCCAAATTTCCTTACTGAAAGAACCTACCATAGAGCACCTTTCCTCCTTTCCTTCTCTTCACTCATCTACTAATCCAAGCTTCCCAGGCTCCATGGGATGACTGGGCAAGAAATACGACATGATCGTTCATAGCAACTGGATGAACTTGAAATCACCAACTACATCTTTTCTGTAAGATGTAGGACCAACAGGACTCAGCATTTGCCTTGCTGCTGTGTCCTAAAGCCCTTTATGCCTTGCTATCTGTCTTGCTACTATTCTGTCCAGAAGCCTAAACATTGTCATTGGATATACTGGTACACCCTGTGGACCTCTGGGTCTCATCATTTGCCCAACCCTCTAACCTTAGAATGTCTGGACTCTTACATCTGCCCCAAAGCTGAATTTCTTACATGTTTTCTTCCCCAACTAGAATGTAAGCTACCTGAGAGTAGGGTCTATCTAATTTTTTCTCTTTGTATCTTAGCACAGTGTTGTCATACATTAAATGCTTAATAAATTATTTTTCATTAATTCATTTATTTGTAGATTTGATGAGTAGGCTATCTATGCCTTTATCCAAGTGATTGATAAAAAAAATATATTAAAAAGGACAGGACCAGGGATAGCTCAGTGGAGAGAGTTCCAGACCTAGCAACAGGAGGTCCTAGGTTCAAATCTGACCTCAGACACTTCCTAGTTATGTGAGACTAGGCAAGTCACTTAACCCTCATTGCCTAGCCCTTACCATTCTTCTGCCTTAGAACTGAATCTTAGCATCAGATCTAAGTTAAAAGGCAAGGGTTAAAAAGAAAAGAAATAGGGCTAAGTTCAGGTTGCTGAGGTACTCCACCAACTACCTCCTGCTATAATGACACTGCACCATGAATAACTATTCTTTGAGTCCAAGCAACCAATCAGATCTGAATCTTTATCATTGTATTATCTTCTAGTCTAGCGGTCTCTAAATTTTTCTGATCATGCATCCCTCCCAAAAAAGAATTTTGTGACTATGCATCCATGACATGTGTATACTCCTCATTTGTAATTATATACTTGCATTATTATGATCATCACTCAGTGCATGCATAAAACACACAAAAATGGACATTTAAAAAAGATATAAGCAAAATAATATTTGATTCTAGAGTCAATAGGGAGCCACCGGAATTTATTAAAAATAACTTCCGCAGCTATGTATAGGGTGGATTGGAACAGAGGCAGACTTGACATGAGGTGACCAAGGAGGAAACTTTCCCAGTAGTCCCAGCAAGAGATGATGAGTGCCTGGACAAGGGTGGTAATTTTATGAAAGAAAAAGAACAATGAGAGAAATATTGAGGAGAAAGAAATAAGATTTGGCAGCTTATAGACATAGATAAGACAGAATGAAGAGTTAAAGATTACTCTGAGGCATCTAGGTGGCTCAATAGATAGTCAGATATAGAGGCAGGAAGCCCTGGGTTTCAAATCTGTCCTCAGATACTTCCTAGCTGTGTGATCCTGGACAAGTCACTTAACCCCAATTGTCTAGCCCTTACCAATCTTCTGCCTTGGAACCAATAGTTACTATTGATTCTAAGATGAAAGGTAAGAGGTTTGTTTGTTTTTTTAAAGATTATTTTGAGGTTGTGAGTCTAGGTGACTGGAAAGATGGTATTGTCCTTGACAGCAATAAGGAATCCTGGAAAAGGGGCACATTTGGTAGGAGTGTTTTGGTAAGACAGCGTAAATGAGATGTGCGATGAAGATTTTAACTCACGTAAACATGCTCATACTGTGTGACTCCTTCTGACCTACCAGAGTCTCCTCTTCAAAGGGCACTGGCTTCCGTCATGAGGCAATCTTGGATATAGGGGAATAATATTGTAAAAAGGAATTCTTTAAATCTTTTTTTAATATATCAAGGAACCTGGAGGTCCTCTTACCATAGAGATTACCATAGAGATGTAGGAATTAACTAGCTCATAGTGACAGGAAATAGAAACCATAGAGACAGGAAGTGAGGTAGGAAAAGGTTATAAAAGGACTGTGGACCACTGGGGTTATCAGTTGCTGACAGTGCTGACAATTGCAGGGAAGTTGGCTGCTGGGAGTGTGTTGGGTTGGTGGTTGGTGTTTAGTTGCTGGAATATAAAGGCAGGCCTGAGCGTACTGAGGGGACTTTTTAGCTTTAGCCTTTAGAGGGCTTTTCTACTTTTGAGTTTTGGGCTTTTGGTTTAGGCTGTTGGGGTTTTTTCTTTCTTGAACTTTTTGGAAGGTGGCTGATCTTCATTGACAGATCTAATTGGGGTTGGATTAAACACTGATTGGGTTGGTTTTGATTAGGCTGGATTGGGTTTGAACTTTATGGGGTGGTTATTAGTTATAGGTAGATATAGGCAATTTTAGGTAGTAATTATAGGTAGTTATAGGATAACTAGAATAGATATTAGGAAATTTTCTTTTTCTACCTCTTTCCTATATTCATTTTACTATATTCTTTTACTATCTCTATTTTAATTAAACTAAATTGTTCATTGTTAAAAGCTGCTAGAAGTTCTCCCCCTTACTCCCACCCCCGCTTAAAGGATAGTACTAATTTACAACTCTATATATTCTCATTAAAACTTAAAATTATCAAAAGCTGCTATCTTATCTTGTCAAAACTACTGATTTAACCCTTACAATATATAGGTTAATACATATCTCTCCACATTCACAAAAATAGTTCAAGATAATTTATCAAAGACTTACATCTAGGCAAAAATAGGGCAGCCTTCCCTGAATTTAGCAGGTTAATAACCATTCAAGGTCATTATTTCAAAGGCTGCTTGGATTTGATTTCTCCTGAATCTGGTCAGTTCTCCTTGACTGCATCTAGGCAACACCTGTTTATTTTAGGAAACTCCATCTTCAATTTTTCAGATCAGGATTCAAGTCTGCAGAAGGAATATCATCTGTTTCTGTAGATTGTGCTCCCACTCTCCAAGAAGCTGTGGCCACATCCTGGTAAAACAATGTAGACAGATGGACTAAACCAGGTCTAGGGTACTCAGAAGTTCTCATATCTGTCAGTGAGTTAAGGGGCTGTCTACCCCAAGTATGTGAAGACTTTCTCCAGAGGAATGACGAGAACTGCAAGTGGATGAGAACAGTTTGTTCCAATGGCCAGGAAGGTGACTGAAGTAGGTGCTATGGAGTGCTTAGTCCTTGGTCAGACATCAAAGACACCAAGGTCACTCTGGGCCATCACCAGTTGTTCTGACTTTTTTTTTGCCATTGGATTTCAGTGACTCTGGAAGAGAATGAAGTCAACAACTTTGTACTACGCTGTTTCACTTAAATCTTGAGTCAAGACAAACACCCCATGATGTCATTGGTTCTCTTTGAAAATGAAGGGAAAACAACCAAAGATTGTGCTAGTTTTTCTTTAAGGGAACTGTCTTTGGGATTTTATTGGCACAGGTGACTGGGGTTTGAATTATTGCTTTGACTTTCTGGTTCCCAAGACATAAAAGACCCATCTACTGGGAAATGGTGTTCTGGAGGTCTCAGCTGAATTTCTATTCAGATTGATTTCTTGAGAAGTGCTTTTTAGCCTGGTTCACTAATGGCCTTTATGAGAAGTAGACCCAACTGAACCCTCAGTGGCCATTAATCCAGTCATGGGGGACACTCTGAGGGTTTGAGCAAGGTTCCTGCCAAATCTTCCCAGTGGGCCAGCTGCAAACTGCATGGCTGCCATTTGACAGAACTTGAAGGATGGAGCAGACATGATTTTTACTTACGCCAATTCACAGGCAGAAGCCATGGGTCTGACTATGTGGTCTGGGGCTTACAGCAAACAGGACTGGAAAATTAAAGGTTCTCTTTGGACTAAGAATCAGCAGAGGAATTTTCTGATACTCCCCCTGCCATAAAGTTGTTGGTAGCAGTCAGAAACATCAGATGCCCTTTGCTGAACTGAATAATCAAGGTTGACATCCTTTCAAGAATAGCAGAGTCTGGTGACTTAGGTCCATCATCAATCCAGACCTGAGAATTTTGATGCTTTGATGTTGTAGTGGGCTCAGTATAACATGATTCCATTAGCTAAGGATGATGTGGCTACTTTTGTTCAGCAGTGCTGCTGTTGCCAATCAGAGATCCAACTTTGAAAGGCTGTAGCCTTTGGCCTGCCTCTGATTGGCAAATTAATGATAATGTCCCCTTTCCTCCATCTCAGAATAAGAAGTGAGCCCTCACCAAATGCAACTGACACTTGTTCAGGATATAAGATTGCAGTGCTGGCTAAATCTGCCACTGAGGCAGCCAAGAGGAATAAAATGTAATTTTCAAACCCTAAATGAGATAGTAGCCTGGGACTGAGGAGCTCAAGTCCCCAGAAAAAAAAGGCAGACAGAAGCTACTTCATGTCAGCTTGGGATATTCTGCTGTCTTTTTGTTAACTGCCTGGCTGCCTGCCTGGCTGCCTGCCTGGCTAGGTGTGATAGCTTGTGGCCTTCCCTAACAGAAAAAAAAGATTTTCTTGTCATTGCACCCCAGTAGACAATAGCAGAGAGATTAGCTCATCAATCACCAGCAGGGACACAACACCAGAGAGCCAAGAGCATCATGATGACGTCATCAGAGGACATCAACAGCTCTATAGTATCAAGGGTGTGAGTTGCCCTGACTACACATCTCTGCATGTATGCCCTAACCCCAATGGTGATGTGGCAGTCTGTGGGAGATTGTATCTTCTATGAGTGTGGTGGGCATCTTCTATTCTCTCTCTGTTTCTCTCTCTCAGCTATGCTCCTTGATCAAATGTCTTTTATTTTTACTTCGTCTGTCCTCTAGCTGACAAATAAAAATACGGGGTGGGGAAACAGCTTGCAACCGATGGTTTTGAGAATTAACCAATAGAGTACTTTTAACTTGGAGTGACTTTTCTTTGTTGTTGTTTTCTTTAACCTTCACCTTCCATCTTGGAATCAATACTGGGTATTAGTTCCAAGGCAGAATAGCACTAAGGGCTAGGCAATGGCAGTTAAGTGACTCACACAGCTAGGAAGTGTCTGAGGCCAGTTTTGAACCCAGGACCTTTCATCTCTAGGTCTAGCTTTCAATCCACTAAGCCACCTAGCTGCTCCTCTTGGGGTGATTTTTCTAGGAAGCCATAGTGGGGTGGGGGCAGGTGCTACATAATATCAAAGTGCCACAAAGAATGGAATTTTCTGTCAATAAAAATACTTGCCTTTATAAAAGAGTCAAATGAAAAGGAGTCCCTCACTGAGTTTTCTCATATGTGGTACATTAGACAACTGAGTACCTTACCTGTCCCTTAGCATTCACTTATTCTGCCAATCCTGGCTATGGTTATATCCAGCATGTAGCCCTACAAGAGCAAAAGAACCCCTAAGAAGAAATAGAGAGCCATTTTTCAGAATTCTTTTTTTAAACCCTTACCTTCTGTCTTAGAATCAATACTATGTCCTGGTTCTAAGAAGAGCAGTAAAGGCTGGGCAATGGGGGTTAAGTGACTTGCCCAAGGTCACACAGCTAGGAAGTGTCTGAGGTCATATTCGAACCAAGGACCTCCTGTCTCTAGGCCTGGCTCTTAATCCACTGAGCCACCCAGCTGCCCCAACCCTTGTGAATTCTACAGACAAGTCTCTCTCTTTTTCTCCATTACGATGGCTTTCTTTTTCTCTGAAATGTCAAAAATTCTTTTGAATTAACTTCCATATCTTGGGCTTCCACTACCCAAATGGAAAGTGTGTTCTGTCTCCTTGAACCCTGCCCCTTTATACCATCTGTAATGAGCAATGGGGAAGTAGGGAGAAGGGAACAGGGAAATAAAGGGGGGGAAAGTTTTTCAGTGATCCAGGTCTTACTGGCCTGTTGCTTAGGGGAGAAAAAGTGGATCTTTGGTTAGGTAGCACTAAAGAGCCCAGAAGGACATTCAGAGTTCAAATCCTGGTTCTTCCACTTATAACTCATGTGATGTTGAGCAAATTGCCTAACATCTCATGTGCCTAGTCTCCTCACATAGAAAATGAAAAGGTTTGGGGGGCAGCTGGGTGGTTCAGTGGATTGATAGCCAGGACTAGGGACAGGAGGTCCTGGGTTCAAATCTAGCCTCGGACACTTCCTAACTGTGTGACCCTAGACAAGTCACTTAACCCCTATTGCCTAGCATTGGAACCAATACTATGTATTGATTCTAAGGTGGAAGGTAAGGGTTTAAAACAAAAAGGCTATGATCAGTCTTATTTAAAATAAAATAAAATACACATGCTTCTGACTACATGTATAAATCAGATTCTCCCCTGAAAAAATGAAGGATACCTGAATCAGATGAAAAGATGAAACAGAGAAGGCCTTGGGCACCCTTTCTCTAGCCCAACAGCTTTTCTGCCTTGGAACTAATACCTAATATTGATTCTAAGAAAGTAGGTAAGGTATGATCATGAATGCTTGGTCCTGCAAGTCTGTGTATTGGTTGAATGTAGGACAGCAAATGAACAATGCCAGCAGCTAGATAGAAATACACAAAGAATTTCACCGGAATTGACTCTCTGACCAAAATGCTAGGGTGCCTACCAGGGACTTCACAAAATGAAGATGAGAAAAAAAGTTCATTTTTTAAAATTTTTTATTTTGAATATTTTCTCATGGTTACATGATTCATGTTCTTTCCCTCTCCCCCAAACTCCCCCACCCCACCCCACCCCACCCCGTAGCCAACACACAATTCCACTGGGTTTTACATGTATCATTGATCAAGACCTATTCCATATTATTGATAGTTGGACCAGAGTTACCGTTTAGTGTCTTCATCCCCAATAATATCCCCATCAGCCCATGTGTTCAAGCAATTGTTTTTCTTCCGTGTTTCTACTCCCACAGTTCTTCCTCTGAATGTGGATAGTTTTCTTAAGTCCCTCAGCATTATTCTGGATCCTTGCATTGCTGCTAAAAACTCATACCTTCTGTCTTGAAATCAATATTATGTATTGGTTCTAAGGCAGAAGAGTAGTAAGAAGAGCACCTATAGGGGTTAAGTGATTTGCCCAGAGTCACACAGCTAAGAAGAGTCTGAGGTCAGATTTGAACCCAGGACCCCTGGATCTCTGGGCCAGGCTCTCTATTCACTGAGCCACCCAATTGCCCCCAATGATTTTTAAAATTAATATTTGACAAACTTTTTAGAAGGCTGAATTTAAACTGGATCCATGTATTTCCTTTTTTGCACCCTTGTCTAAATGAAAACTTTGTAGCCGGGACAACTTACTTTGAATATGAGTGTCTTCGGCAAATTTCTGGCCTCTAACAACAAGGAGTAGAATTGAAAAGAAATTCATAATCCAGCCCTGCCTGGTGAGAGACAAAAAGGCACAGTCTAGAAAGAATCAACTCTTCTCTCCTCTCCATTATTTATTAAAAAAGACCGCGTGCCAGCCATTTTTCTCCTTAGCAAGATCTGTTAGTTACATGTACATGTTTTCTCTCCCAGTGTAAACTCTTTGGAGAGAGGTATTATTTCACCTTGTCCTTAAAGTTCTAGTCCTAGGTACAGTGACTGAATATAGTGGATCTTAATAAATACTTATTGAATGGTTTGTCCTTAGCACAAAAGTCAATTTTCTATGCCTTGGACCCTTAAGCCCCTCCTTTTCCATTTTCCCTTATTAGCCACCTAGAGATGAAAGAGCCAGAGAGACTCAGAGATGAACAGAACAATGACAAATCATACTTTGCCATTCTAATCCTACCTTCAAGCCCCAGATCTAGGCTCACTTTTTCTAAGAAGCCTTCGTGATTTCCACTACTTTGTTTTCTAAAGACCACTCCACACCCCAATCAATGAATTGCAATTTCACATAATTATTGGGTCCATATTATGTATTTGATAAATAATTGTTAAAGAGAAACTAATTAGATAAGCCAGTTAGGTGGAGGCAAAGGGGATGATAATTTCAAGGAACATAGGGTATGAAAGGAAGAGAGAGAGAGAAATAAAGAGGGAGGGAGGAAGGGAGGGAAGGAAGGAAGGAAGGAAGGAAGGAAGGAAGGAAGGAAGGAAGGAAGGAAGGAAGGAAGGAAGGAAG
>NC_058130.1:269892601-269947754 GCF_016433145.1 Gracilinanus agilis | reverse complement strand
TTTTTATTTTGAATATTTTCTCATGGTTACATGATTCATGTTCTTTCCCTCTCCCCCAAACTCCCCCACCCCACCCCACCCCACCCCGTAGCCAACACACAATTCCACTGGGTTTTACATGTATCATTGATCAAGACCTATTCCATATTATTGATAGTTGGACCAGAGTTACCGTTTAGTGTCTTCATCCCCAATAATATCCCCATCAGCCCATGTGTTCAAGCAATTGTTTTTCTTCCGTGTTTCTACTCCCACAGTTCTTCCTCTGAATGTGGATAGTTTTCTTAAGTCCCTCAGCATTATTCTGGATCCTTGCATTGCTGCTAAAAACTCATACCTTCTGTCTTGAAATCAATATTATGTATTGGTTCTAAGGCAGAAGAGTAGTAAGAAGAGCACCTATAGGGGTTAAGTGATTTGCCCAGAGTCACACAGCTAAGAAGAGTCTGAGGTCAGATTTGAACCCAGGACCCCTGGATCTCTGGGCCAGGCTCTCTATTCACTGAGCCACCCAATTGCCCCCAATGATTTTTAAAATTAATATTTGACAAACTTTTTAGAAGGCTGAATTTAAACTGGATCCATGTATTTCCTTTTTTGCACCCTTGTCTAAATGAAAACTTTGTAGCCGGGACAACTTACTTTGAATATGAGTGTCTTCGGCAAATTTCTGGCCTCTAACAACAAGGAGTAGAATTGAAAAGAAATTCATAATCCAGCCCTGCCTGGTGAGAGACAAAAAGGCACAGTCTAGAAAGAATCAACTCTTCTCTCCTCTCCATTATTTATTAAAAAAGACCGCGTGCCAGCCATTTTTCTCCTTAGCAAGATCTGTTAGTTACATGTACATGTTTTCTCTCCCAGTGTAAACTCTTTGGAGAGAGGTATTATTTCACCTTGTCCTTAAAGTTCTAGTCCTAGGTACAGTGACTGAATATAGTGGATCTTAATAAATACTTATTGAATGGTTTGTCCTTAGCACAAAAGTCAATTTTCTATGCCTTGGACCCTTAAGCCCCTCCTTTTCCATTTTCCCTTATTAGCCACCTAGAGATGAAAGAGCCAGAGAGACTCAGAGATGAACAGAACAATGACAAATCATACTTTGCCATTCTAATCCTACCTTCAAGCCCCAGATCTAGGCTCACTTTTTCTAAGAAGCCTTCGTGATTTCCACTACTTTGTTTTCTAAAGACCACTCCACACCCCAATCAATGAATTGCAATTTCACATAATTATTGGGTCCATATTATGTATTTGATAAATAATTGTTAAAGAGAAACTAATTAGATAAGCCAGTTAGGTGGAGGCAAAGGGGATGATAATTTCAAGGAACATAGGGTATGAAAGGAAGAGAGAGAGAGAAATAAAGAGGGAGGGAGGAAGGGAGGGAAGGAAGGAAGGAAGGAAGGAAGGAAGGAAGGAAGGAAGGAAGGAAGGAAGGAAGGAAGGAAGGAAGGAAGGAAGGAAGGAAGGAAGGGAAGGAGGGAGGGAGGAAATCCTTTCTTTTTCTAACTCCCTCCAGGAAGGTTTAAACATAGCAGCTATCCTCTGGAATCATTCTAGGAGAACAAGGAGAGATGGTTCAGTAAAGAAAACTCTTGGACCCTTCTTTCAGTGGCCTGATCTTCTGAGACTAAGTCCAGCTAACTAGGGAAGAAGCCCTTTACCTTGCACTCCCCACATACACAAAGGCTCCTCACCACTACACACACACACAGGATGGCTGGGCCTGGGCTCTAAAGGCCAGGATAAGTGCAATTGATTTTTCAAACCCATCACAACATTAAAAATTTAATAAATGTTTGTTCCCTTACCCTTATCAGTGGTGGCAAACCTATGGCATGTGTGCCAGAGAGGGTACCCAGAGCCCTGTCTGTGGGCATACACACTGTCTCCTGCCAGAATTTGTTACTAAAAAGCCAGACGGACTTGGGGCAGAGCTGCTCCCCTCCCCCCTATCCATGTGCCTGAGGCCATTTCTCATATGACCTGCCCCTCTGTCCAGCAGCCCAACAGGAGCATTTCCTCCCACCCAACTCAGTCTCCAGGTGGGTCAGGGAACAGCACTGAGTCTCTAAAAGGTTCACCATCACTGCCCTATATGTACATATACTCTGACTTATCCATCAGTGAGTGATGTACTACTCTGAAATAATACTTCAGGTCAATAAACAGTAAGGTACTGAGAATACAGAGAAATAAAAAAAAATAAACAACACTTTATGAAAGTTACATTCTTCTTGGGGGACGACAACATGTACACATAATAAATATAAGCTAATTTTGGAGGAAAAGAATATTAATATGTTGTGGAATAAAGTAAGATTCATGGAAAAGGTGACATTGGCCTTAAATGTGTTTTTTTCTATATTTTCTATTTTTTCTTAAATTTAGGAAGAGGATAAAGAAAAGGACTACAGCTACTTAATGTGGATGACATGATGATAATGAATAACAGAAAGAGGCCTGAACTACTTATTTCTCATTTTGCTTCTGCTTTCTCTGTCAAGGAGAATACTCCTGAGATGGGAAAATACAAAACAAAAATGTCCATCAGGGAGTTGAGACCCAAGGTAAGTAAGGAAATCAAAAGAGAGCAGCTAAATGCATCCTCAGTGAGTTCAAGGGACCAGACTGAAACCAACTGCACTTCAGATAAGCCTGGAAAAATATCACTGCAGAGTCACTCGTGATCTTTGAAAAAGATCCTAGAAAATTCAAGAGAGACAGAGACAGAGAGACAGAGAGAGAGAGAGAGAGAGAGAGAGAGAGAGAGAGAGAGAGAGAGATTGATTGATTGATTCAAGCAAGCAAGACAACTCCAAAACTAACATGCAGAATTTATCATATACAATTTTTAAAATGTTTATAGAGCCACAGTTGAGAGGATCCGGAATCAAATTTTACCCAGACTTTTCCTAGCTATGTGACACTGGGCAAGTCATTAGCCCTTACTCTCTTGTCTTCAAGAGACAAAACGTAAAGGTTTTTTATAAACCCTTACCTTCCATCTTCTGAAGCTAGATCTGAACCCAAGACATCCCATCTCTAGGCTTGGTTTTCTATCCATTGAGCCCCTTATCTGCCCTGACTTAAGAGTTTTTTAAGTTATTTATATTAGAGATTCCAAGTCTCATATTGAGAAGTCCCAACATTAGATAATGGAGAGTTAAAGGAGGAAGGGAGACATGGGGGGAAATGAGAAATATAGATAGACAGAGATAGCCTGACAGGCAGAAAGGCAGAGACAGAGAGAGATGAACAAAAAAAGAAATAGAGAAGCAAAAGAGTGAGGAGAGAGAGAGAGAGAGAGAGATAGCTAGAGACATAGAGAGAGAAGTAATTCCCTTTCTAAGGTCTGCTAAGTGGGCCACTCTACCTGATTCAGTGGCCAGTCTTATCTGATAATAGCTTCCACATGGCACTTCCTCTACAGCCATCACTAAAGGGG
Source organism: Gracilinanus agilis (assembly GCF_016433145.1). Taxonomy (NCBI): domain Eukaryota; kingdom Metazoa; phylum Chordata; class Mammalia; order Didelphimorphia; family Didelphidae; genus Gracilinanus; species Gracilinanus agilis. The sequence goes on along the minus strand of NC_058130.1, from coordinate 269,944,300 downwards.
AAGGGCTATGGGGGAACTAGGGACCAAGGGCTGCTATAACATTCTCAAGTGACAAGTCCTTCAGAGATGAGAACCTTCCCCCCAAAGTGAACACAACAACTCAGCATGTGCTGCATGGGGTGGCATCATCTCTATGCCTTCTCTGGTAGGATACAACCCCTATTACAGAAGAATTGCTTCTACCTGTCTTACCTTAAATAGCCTCAACATAGAGGCAATTGTGAAAGGTAGGAAAAAGCCACCAGTAAGTGAGGGTACAAATGAGCTGCTGATGAGGAGATTGCCCTGCCTCTAAATGACATCAGAGCCAGTGGGATACTGACAAGCAGCATCTGCCTATGTTCTGTTGATGAGGACCAAGAGCCAATTGTACGTTACCACAGTGCCACCTAGTGGTTCCACTGAGGATGTTGACAAACATGCATTGAGTTATTAACGGAAAGTGATCCAACCAAGAAGTGAATGGAAATCATGCTCCCTACATATCAGTTGAGGAAACTAGGGACAGCATGATTGATGTCTTTAAGTATGTGAAGAGCTTTAATGTGAAGGGAGATCCTATACATCCTTCCTGTTCCCAGAAAGCAGTATTGGAGCAAAGGATGATTGTTGTTAAAAAGGCAAATTTAATCTTGATATAGTATAGGAAAAACATCTAAACAATTAGAGCTGGCCATTTTTTATTGGAGAAAGAAACTGGAAACAAAATCAGCATCCATCAGCTAAAGAAAGACTGTAGAAACTATGGAATATGAATGAAATATGGGACAATATTATTGCACCATAATAAATTATGAAAGAACTGAGTCAAAGAAACCTAGGAAGATTACAGCGAAAAGCAATCAGAACCCAGAGACCAATTTATATAATGATTATAACACTATAAAAAAAACAACTTTGAAAGACTTAAAAATTCTGATTAACCCAAGGACCAACTAGAGATAGCTGGTGACACAATGGATAGAATTCTGTACTTCAGAAGGCTAGAGTATAAATCTGCCCTCAGATTTATAATTTATAAGATTAATAAATTATGTGACCCTTGGCAAGTCACTTAGCTTGTTTGCTTCACTTTCCTCAACAATAATAGAACCTACATCCCAGAGTTGTTTTGAGGCTCAAATGAGATAATAATTGTAAAAAGCACTTAGCATAGAGGCAGCTAGGTGGCACAGTGGATAGAGAGCCAGAGCTAGAGTGGGGAGGATCTGGGTTCAAATCTGGATTCAGATACTTCCTATCTGTTAGACTTTAGGAAAGTCATTTAACCCCAATTGCCCTTTTCTCTTAAAGTTTGTTACTAAGACAGTAAGGATTTTTTAAAAAGCATTGAGCACAATTCCTGGCACATAGTTGGCACCATATAAATGTTCTTTTCTTCTTTTCCTTCCCCCTCCCCAGGCACACTCCAGAAAACAGATGGTTAAGACTACTTCCTAACTCTTGATGGAGAAGTGAGAAACTAGGGGTACAGAATGAAACATGAATTTTCAGACATAGTCAATATGTTGATTTGTTTTGTTCAACTATATTTGTTAAGAGGGTGATTTTTTTTAATTTGGCAGAGGAAGAGTTAATTATGGGACAGTACTATAGTGATAGTTCCACAGATTCATTGATGGCTAATCATCGATTGGTATAGATCAGTGGTTCCCAAACTTTTTTGGCCTATCGCCCCCTTTCCAGAAAAAATATTACTTGGCGCCCCTGGAAATTATTTTTTTAATTTTAATAGCAATTAATAGGAAAGATAAATGCACCTGTGGCCATCACCTCCTCCCTGGATCACTGCAGCACCCACCAGGGGCCAGTGGCGCCCACTTTGGGAATCACCGGTATAGATAATCTTTATGGGCCCCTGCCTATCACTGGGATGATTTTTTTTTTAATCCCTTTTTTTCTGTCTTAGTAACAATTCAAAGTCAGAAAGACAAAAGCTAGGCAAATGAGGTTAAGGGACTTGCTCAGTCACACAGTTAGGAAGTATCTGAGGCAGATTTGAAACCAGGTCCTTCTGACTCTAAGCCTAGAGTACTATCCACTGTGCAACCTAGGGATAATTTTACAGGCAGCACCTGATATTTCTACAACTAGCTGTGAAGTGGTCTTGCATCTATCTATCTGATAACTCCTATGTCCTGTGAATACTATTTCTCATTAAAACTATCTCCTTTTTGAAAATCTTAGCTATGAATTCAAGTATCGCATGGTTTTTTTGAGACTGTGGGGTCTATCTTATTGAAAGTACAACAGTTGCTCCTGGGCACAATTCCAATAGTGATCAGCATAGTAGCTTTAACCTAAATCTTTTCTCTGGCATAGGCTGAGTCACTCTTTCTTAAGTAGTCTGATGACCCTCCCACTCCTGGTGGTTCAATATATTAGTTCAAACAGTGCAGAAACTGTATTGTTTTTTTTTTAACTGAGGCTCAAAATTTCCAAATTCAAGTGATCACTATATATGTATAACCCAGATCTAATAGCCTGCCAGCACCGGGAGGGGAAAAGGAAGGGAGGGAGATAATATGTTCAATCATATAACTTAGGAAAATTTGTGTGGAAATGTGTTATTACATATAATTGGTAAAAAATTTTTAAAAATCAAGTGATCACTCAGCTTAGCCTTCCTCAGGTGCAGGACCACAGGTATGAGTTACCTTACCTGACTTTTGCTGGTATTTGTATTCCCAGTACTTATGTCCCAGAGTCCCTGGGACAGCTAGGTGGCTCAGGGGATAAAGCACCTGGCCTCGAGATGGGAGAGAGGTCATGGGTTCAAATGTAGTCTTAGACATTTTCCAGTTGTGTGGCCCTGGGCAAGTCACTTAACTCCAATTACCCAGTCTTTTACTACTCATCTGTGTTGGAGCCAACACTTAGTATCAATTCTAAGACAGAAGGTAAAGATTTAAAATAATAAAAGTATTCATTATTTCATATAATCTTAAAGTAGATGTGTTCATTTTGTTTGTGCAAAAGAGCTTTTCAATGTCATATGTAAGGTCGGGGCAAAAGAGAGAGCAGTTTTGTTTTGACCATACAGGTTGGGTGTCCACATGAGTCTGTCTAGATGAAATATCTCTAGTCTTCTCCTCCTCCTCCTCTTCTCCCAGAAAAACTTTGAATCCCACAAAGAAGGGAAAGAAGCAGGAGGTTAAGGGCAGAGACTAGCCACTTGGCTCTCCTCAGAGATTGGGGGTACCAAGCTAGAATTTTATCCATCTGTTCCCTTAAATATTATTATTCTACAGGAAATAATATTAAAATTCAAGCTGTTCTCCTCATTACTATTCCTTAAAAGGGAAAGAGGGCCCAATCTATAAAAACAGCTTGACCCTACATAGCAAAAAGTAAATAAACCTATTTATTCAAACAAAAAATTCAAAAATTACTAAGCAAACATAAATCAGAGAAAGCATATATTGGAGAATATATACCAGACAACACAGAGTGAATGAGCTCTTCTAACTCAGCCAAGAGAAGAGTTTCAGATTTTACCCAAGAGAAATACTACTGAATTTTCAGGGAAAGCCTCTGTGAAATCTTTAGTGTAGTAATCTGGGAATAGGCATGATCAAAGGGCCTGTTCTACATATTTACTTCTTCTCAGTTTTCTTCTCCCTTTAGCTTGAAAGATTAGAACTGTGTATCCTCTCTCCTCAAAGATGGAAGTCAGAAAAACATAATCTTTCTCTTCTCTAGCTCTCACCAACTTTGTTGAGCTAGCATTCTCCACCAACAGTGTCATATCAATGAGCTTTAAGGCCTGGGTTACTCATAAATTAAAAATTATCAGGGGCAGCTGGGTAGCTCAGTGGATTGAGAGCCAGGCCTAGAGTCAGGAGGTCCTAGGTTCAAACCCAGCCTCAGCCACTTCCCAGCTGTGTGACCCTGGGCAAGTCACTTGACCCCCATTGCCCACCCTTACCAATCTTCCACCTATGAGATAATACACCGAAGTACAAGGGTTAAAAAAAAAATTATCTATTTTATCTTTTATAATTCACTCTGTCCCTTGTTGGGTGAAAGGTATATGGCCTGTTTTTCTTCTTTTATGCTATGGTCTTTAAACATTCAGATTATGAATCCATTTGGAACATTGTATCCATATGGATTCATATTTAAATATGGAATATTGTATAAAATACCAGTGTAAGCTTAATTTCTGCCAGACTGCTTTCCAGTTTTCTTAACAGTTCTTATCACATAGGAGTTCTACTTTTTCTTAGGTTATTTATACTTATCTAATATTGGGTCACTTAGCTCAATTATTTGAGTCTGGTATTTCCTTGTCTAGTCTGTAATGCTGGTACTTTCCTATTTTTTAAGCAGTACCAAATGGTTTTGATACTACTTTATCACACAGTTTGAAATCTGGGAGTGCTATTACCACCACCACACCATTTCTGCCATTATTTTTCTTCCTATCCTGGGTATTTTTTTCTCCCCCAAATGAATTTTGCTATTATTTTATCTAGCTCTCTATAATACCCCTTAGGTAATTTGATTGGCATAGCATCAAATCTGTACATTAACTTTGGTAATATTGTCATTTTTTATTATATTGATATGGAGTAGCTATATCAACCATGTTCTTTCATATTTCTCTGGCTCTTTGTAAATATTTGTTTGATTCCATTACGTTCCTGAATCCAAGCAAGTATTAAGTATGCTTTTGTAGATTAAATTCCAAGTATTTTACACTTTCTTTTTTTTTAAACCCTTAACTTCTGTGTATTGGCTCCTTGGTGGAAGAGTGGTAAAGGGTGGGCAATGGGGGTCAAGTGACTTGCCCAGGGTCACACAGCTGGGAAGTGGCTGAGGCCAGATTTGAACCTAGGACCTCCCGTCTCTAGGCCTGACTCTCAATCCACTGAGCTACCCAGCTACTCCCCTATTTTATGCATTCTATAGCCATTTAAAATGGGTCTTCCCTTTCCATTATTGTCTTCTGGATTGTTATTATGTAGAAATGTTCATTTTTGTGGGTTCATTGAATAACCTGCCTCTTTATTGGTCATTGTCTCAATCGTTTATTTATTGATTCCCCAGCATTTTATATGGAAACTAACATATAATGGAAAATATAGTTTTGGATCCTCTTTATGGCTTTAGTTTCTCTTGTTATGTCAAATAATAAAGATAAATCCTTGCTTTACTCTTGAATTTACAGGGAAATTTTCTAGTATTTCCCCATATCATCTAATGCTACTTTCATTTTTAGGTATATATTTTTATTATATTAATAAAAGATCCTTCTATACCTATGCTATGTAGAGTTTTAACATAACAGTATTCTTTGTTACAGGCTTTTTCTGTAATGATCAATATGGTTTAGAAAGTTTGTTTTTTATATAATTTTGTTCATTGTTCCTAATGTTGATCCATTCTTTTATCTCTGATATAATTCCAACTTGATAAGGTCAATGAAAATAGAGGCTTTTTGTTTGTTTTTGAGGAAAAAAGGAAAGATGGGACCATTTCGGAGAATGGTTATGATAATAATCAACAATAAAGTCAGAGCTTTTCAGTTCTTAAAAAATAAGTAAATCCAGCTTGATCATAGTGAATGATTTGGGGACAAATTGTCAGAGTCTTTTCGCAAGAGGCTTTAATTTTTTAATTTATATTCATTCATGACACTGTATCATCATCTTTCTGGCCATGGAGCTCATATAATTTATAGAATGTTTTTCATTAGAACCATTTCTCCCTAAACTTCCCCCCAGACTCAATCTTCCCCCCTTCTATTTCCTTAAATTGCTGAGAGACTGTAAGAATCATTATCCTTTTGGTATTCTTCCATGGACTTGGAAAGGATTCGTCTCCCATTTCCCTCTATCCCTCACCTCCCTTGTCCTCAATTATACATCTTCCTGAAACTGAAATATAAAGTTTCAACCTGCAGTATATATTGATTCATCCATCTAGGAAGGGCATGTAGCTTATTCTGTGATACTACAGTTCTGTTCCTCCACCTTCATTTTTCTGGTTTTTTTTAATACCTGACTATACCTTTTTTTAAAATTCCTTCTTAGTTTCTGAGTTTTTGTGTGCTTTGTTTTGTTTTGTCTTTTTACTCCATAGATCTATTTTTAAAATAATACTTTCAGACTAAACTATTATCAGCAACACAAGCTTCCAAGATAATCCCGAGACTTGTGATTAAAAAAACAAACTACCGTAGCCAAAAAAGGAACTATTGGAGTCTGACTGCAGATCAAAGCATTCCATTTTTCACTTTATTTCCTTCATGAGTTTTTTCTTTTATGTGCAACATCTGTCTTCTTTCACGGCACTAGAAATACAGATATGTTCTGCATGATAGCACAGATATAACCTATATCAGACTATTTGCCACCTTTAGAGGGGAAGAGGAAGGACAGAAGAAAACAATCTAAATCTCAAAATGTCAGATAACAAGTATTAAAATCATTTCTATAAGCCATTGGAAAAAAATTTAAAGTTTAAACATAGGAAAACTGATTTTTAAAACGCATTCTACCTTTAATAGTTGTACTCATTCATCTACCTTTTAAAAATAAATTTTATTGATATTTTGTTCTTACATCACCTACATTTTCCAATGTACCTCTTTCCCATATTCCCAACTAAACAACTATCCCTTATCATAAAAAATGAAAAAGGAAGAAAAAAAATTCTTCAAAACTAACCAACATATCAAAAGAGTATGATGTAATATTCAATGTTCTACAACCAAGGTCCCCCACTTTTGCAAAGAAGAGGGAAGTGTCCTCTTTTTATCTTGTTTGGGGCCAAACTTGGTCATTATACTGTCACAACAATCAGTTTCAATTTTTTTCTTATTTGATACTCTTTCCATTTACTAATGTAATCATTGAATATATAGTAGTCATTGAATATATAGTTTTCCAGGTTCTGTTTGCTTCGTTATACATCAGTTCATGTAAGTCTTTACATGCTTCTCTTATCATGTTTTTACATCATGTTTATGTCATGCTTCTCAGAGTATAGTATTCTTGGTAGTCCATAGCATTCTGTAATTTATAAAACTTTAGTTCCCTTTCCCTCATCCTATAATGTTCCTTAAGAAAGCTTTGGGATCTCTTTGAAGATTTAGTACTCAGATTTCCTTCTGGGTTTAGGATGTTCTCCATGTCCCTCTTTAGCCACTCTTCTCTAATTCCAACAGTTAGAGCCAAAAGAGGAAAACATTCAACTCCTTTTCCTTCATGCTGACCACCCCCAGGGGAAGCATTCCCTTTCCCTGTGGGCATGGAGCTAGTGACTCTGCCAGGTAACAGGACTTTATTTTGACCCCCTGCCTGATTTCCTTTGGATCCAAGATTATCACATGGTGATTTTTGTGAATTCAACAAAGTATCAGAGGGTCATGGGCTTAACCATGGTAGCAGGAAAGAAGGAAAGGCCAACAGTTTGGGTGCCTTTCCACTCCACTAGTATATAGGCACCTCTCTGAGGACCTATCCAAGCTTCAAAATAATTAGTATGACAGAACAACGATTAGGAAGGGGTATACATAATAGGAGAAAGAACTCATGAAAAGGAATCTATATATTTGTCTTCAACCTCAGAAAAACACAGCATGAGATGTAGACAGTGTGGGAAGGCATGCTGTCTGCCCTCTGATGCAGGGAAAAGAACAAAAGGAAGTCACTCACCTTAGCTCAATTAGGAGTAAGGGCCTGTGGAGTCAGGAGAATGTTTCTTATAGCCATAAGAAGCACTCTGAGACTCCTCTCAGGACCCACAAAATGTGTTCAATAGCTCCAAGGCACCAAGCTGGGGGAGTGTGACTGTAGAGTAATAACACTTACCTCAGGCATAAAGCCTGAATGGCTTGAATTTAAAGGAGTAGGAGATCAGAAGCCACAGGAATGAGACCTATGATAGAGCTCCCTTAGAAAGAAAGAAGTCCAAGGCAGCAGAAGCAGACAAGCATCTTGGGAGACAGTTTGTCAGATCCTAACCAAAGAGGCAAGCTAGGACTGTAGACTCTTGAGTTTCAAGAGCCAGCTTCAACAAGCAGCTGCCCAGAGTTCCAGTCTCATTGCAAGGTAGACCTTGTTTACTTCAATGTGAACTTTATGAAGTAGGGATTTGTTCCTTTTCCCCTTTGGCTCATGAACCTCTGGGAAACTGTTCTAATTTGTCTCTGAAGAACTCTGAACTATTCCAATATTTTCCCTGTTCTTTATCTTGCTAATAGGTTTTAGTTAAATGCTTTGCTATTTGATTTGTAGATCCTAAGAAATAGTCTGTACTGGATAAGGGCTGGAGCCATAGCTCCATGTAGAACACAAGTAAACTGGGGACTCCATATATGAGTAAGAGACCTATACTTAAAAAGGCTTTTTATTTCATTCAAACTGCCGAGTTGATTTGGTTACCTCTGAGACCAGCCAAGGGTTTCAGTTCTTGTCTTTGATTGGGACAGGATTTATCATCATAACAGATAGGACAGAAACTTTTATTAAGAAAATAGGGGTGTCTCCACATGCAAAAGAAGAGTTGAATAGAAAATTTATAAGGGTCTAAGGTAGTGATGGCAAAACTTTTAGAGACCTCGTGCCATGCCCCACCCCAGAGACCACGTGCTGTGCCCTGGTCTCCCCTGCTCTCCCCACCTTATCCCACACAGAGGAGGGAGGAAGTATTCCCTTTGGACTGCTGGGCATGTGAAGTGAGAAATATCCTCAGTGCAGGTGAAGGGGAGAGGGGCATGGCCTAAGCACTTCGCTTCACTTCCCTTCCCTCTAGCTTTGCCACCTGTGAGCCCCCCACCCTACCCCCTGTGTGTTCCCATCAGGCTGCTGGGCAGAGGGGCAGGGAGGCACAGTGGAGAGGGAGAAGGGAGCAACTCTGACTGAGTCCCTCTGCTTTTCTAGTAACAAACTCTGTCAGGGGATGGCACACATGCCCACAGAGAGCACTCTGTGTGCCCTCTTTTGCACGCATGCCCTAGGTTCACCATTACAGGTTTAGGGGCTATGTTGATTTTCCTGGATTTTCTATGACTCTTCTAGAATTTCCAACCAATTCCTAGGTCCTAGAGAGGAATATTATTTATTGCTGGTGACAGTGTACCACTGTACTACCTTTGACTAGAAATTGTGCATAGAAATTGTATTTAGCCTATTGATGTAGAGTTAAAAATTTACCCATGTATATATCTATCTAGAAATACCATATACTAACCTTGATAAAGTTTGCCAAAACAAGCAGAGGCCCCTCCTCCAAAAAAAAAAAAAAATGCTACAAACACTTATTTATATTTACTAAAGTACACTGTTCTAGGTGATAGAGGAAATAAATTAGAATGAGGTGTTTTAATTTGGTGATTTCTTTTTGGATTCAGACTCTTTCATCAAAGAAGTTAGCATTGCTTCTTACCACACTGAATGAAAATGCCACTGATACCTTTTATCCATGTTACTGATTTTAGAAACCAAACCAATAAACCAAAAATACTCTAAATAGCACAGGGTCAAACATTGGTCTTTGAATCAATCTAACAGAAAGTACTTTCCACACTGATAGCAAATCATTCATGACTACTCTTTGGGTCTACTATTCAAAACAGTTACTCCCACTCATTAAGCACTATTATCTAGCCAACATCTCTTCATCTTATCTCTCCATTTTATCCACAGGAATAACATTTGAGACTTTGTCAGATGCTTTGCTAAAATTTGCAAACTGAAGGCAATTAATGAAATACACCTCCCTCCTCTTGCTAGAGGGGGTGGAAGAATGGGGATAGAAAGAGGAAAGATTAGCAATTATTTAGACTGTACTTGATTCCATACATAATTATCAAGAAGCATTATAATGGATGAAGCTGTCCTCTGAGACATTTTTTGGACATGGCCAATGCTGGAATTAGTTTTGCCTGACTATACATATTTGGGTTTTTTTTTTCCTTCTTTATTTCCTATCAAGACAGTAGTGGGCTATGGTGATGAATATAGGAGCCAGAATGTGAAATATGAAAAGCAGCTGAGAAAGATTAGAAGAATTTCCAGACGCAGGTACCAGGGAAACTTGTCAAAAAGGAAAGTTGGGAAAGGGAATGAAATGGGACATCTTAGAAGGGAGATGGCCAGTGGCCACATATTTGTTACAAGGTATTTTTTCTTTCTTTTTTGATGTAAAGAGAGAGAAAATAGATCTTTGTTAAAAAAAATTTTTTTAAGAAGCATCATAGGTTCGAGTTAATGATCAAGAACTAAAACAAGAGGACAGAAATGAAATGTAGAGGTAGCTAGGTGGCACAATGGTTAGGATGTCAGGTCTGGAGATGGGAGAACCTCGGTTTAAATTTGGCTTCAGATACATCCTAACTGTATGATCCTGGGCAAATCACTTAACTTCATTTGCCTAGCCTTTGCTCTTCTGCCTTAGAGTTGTTACCAAAACATAAAGTAGAAGTTTAAAAAACAAATAGAAAGCATTTATAAAGTCAGACTTTTTAAATTAAAAACTAAAAATGAAAATCTAGGTAAAACTGCTTCTGTAGCACTCTCCTATTCTATTAATCTAATAATCCTGTCAAAGAAGAAAATGAGGTTAGTCGGGCATCTTTGTGATCTTTGTGATCACTTCTTTCCCCCAGAATTCACTACCTATATAAAGGTAATATGTTCTAGAATTCTGCCAGGAATTGAAGTCAAGCTCACTGACCTATACCCAGACTCCACTGTCTTCTGTGTTTACTCTGGGTTCTAGCTTCCAAGTAGTAAAGGAAAAGTCAACCAATAAACATTTATTAAGCACTCACCATGTGGTAAGCACTGGGGACAGAACTGCAAAACTCAAACAGTCTCTTCACTCAAAGAGCTCACATTCTACTTATTAAGCACCTACTATGTGTCAGGCAATTTTCTAGGTAGGTGCTACACAAGAGTGAAACAGTTTTTTGCTTCAGAATCATGGTGACTTCATGGTAGCCTATATACTACTCTTACTGACATGTCTCTGACCTCTAACCTGCCTACAGGACCTTTTTGACTCTGCCTTTCACCTTGCCTTCTAAAATTAAGCACGGTGGGTTCAAATATGACCTAAGATACTTCCTAGTTGTATGACCCTGGGCAAGTCACTTAACCCCAACTGCTTAGCTCTTATCACTCTTTTGCCTTAGAATTGACATTTAATATAGATTTTAAGGCAGAAGGTAAGGGTTATTTTAAAAAAAATTTTTAAGTCCTAGAATCCAGCCTTACCCAGCGAAGGCTGATTCTCTAGGCCAGTGATGGGCAAACTATGGCTCAAGGGGCCAGATGCAACCCCCTGAAATGTTCTATCTGGCTGTGCCACATTATTCCTAATCTAACGAATTCAATGAGTAGGATACAATACAATGAAACTTCGAAAGAGTTGCCTTAGAAACAGACTGACAGATAAGCATTTCCTTTCCTCTGGCCTCTTTAAAAAGTTTGCCCATTACTGCTCTAGGCAATATGATCTCAAAATTCAACCTGTTTGCTGAGAAAGAATATTTCCTGAGTAGCCTTGGATATAATCTCTCAGTTTGCCCCAAATTCAATAGTTCAAGATTCTGGGCTTCAGACTTCTCAGGTATAGGATGAAATTGGGGTAAATGGCCTCTAAAGTCCCTTCCAGCTATAAAGCAATGATCCAGTGTCCTATCTCCTCTATGAATCTTTCCCAAGAATACAAACCCACCCTGATATTTCTGTATTTATCTTTTTGATAGACAATTAAGGTGTTATTATCCTAAGTTATCCATACTTCAATGGATTTGTGATGATTGATGCAGAAAGTCTTTTCATTAGAGCAGATTACAAGCCATCCATACCTAATCTGTATGATTCTTGCTCATATTCTCCCACAGTTCCTCTATCATAGAGACTTTCCTCTAGGCATTTTTACATCTGAGTACCAGTGCTACACTAGAGCTGTCTATCTGTCATCACTCACTACCTCCATTTCTGATCACACTTTACTAAACTAGTATTTAATGTTCTCTTAGAGAGGCAGGATGGGGTAGTGAATAGAGATGTCCATGGTCAAGAAGTCCTGAGTTTCAGTTCCACATCTGACACAACTCTGGACAAGTTTCAATCTCCCAGACAACTAAGACCATAAGTTAAAGGATCCCATCTGCATTGACAGGAAAAGTGCCTTACCAGGAACCCCTACCTTGATAGAAAAACAGGTTCAATTCACCAAAATAAACTGCTTATTTATTTATTTGTTAAGGGGGTAGAGGCGCAGCTGGGCGGCTCAGTGGATTGAGAGCCAGGCCTAGAGACAGGAGGTCCCACGTTCAGACATTTCCCAGCTGTATGACCCTGGGCAAGTCACTTGACCCCCATTGCCTAGCCATTAACACTCTTCTGCCTTGGAACCAAAACACAGTACTGATTCTAAGACAGAAGGTAAAGGTTTAAAAAATGTTTCTTTTTAATTTGTTATGGGTTAGTCTTTTCTCTGTAGGCAGTGGTTGTATCTTAACATTTATTCTGCATACACTCCAGTTTCAACTTACTTTTCTAGGCTGATTACACATCATTCCTTTTCAACCACTCTGTGGCCCAGTCAAATTGGCCTACATGATACCTCCTGCCCTCACCTCCCCATTCCTGGAATGCATCCTCACTTCTCCCTTCTAGAATTCCTAGTTCCCTTCAAGGCTCACTGAAGCACCATCTCCTAAGAGGCCTAGTTTGAAAAATCTCCCTGTGGAGATTTTCTATTTGCATTTTATATATTCTGTATACATGTCATTCCCCTCCAACAGAATGTAAGCTGCTTTTTAAAAAATATGAGCACTTTGAGGGCAGGGATTTTCTTTTGTCTGGTAATTTGGGGTTTTGACTAAATAAGTGAGTTATAAATTCAATGTTGTGGTCCCAAATTCAAAATATTATCCCTAAGCCAGAAAAAAACTGTTAGCAACTTTTATTTATAACAAGGAAGAGAAAGAGTTGAAGTATGAAATGTAGGAGGGAAAGAGTTGCCTAGCCTACCCTAAGTGCTGATCTGATGAAATTCAGCTCACTCCCTGACAAAGTTCCAATCTCTACATGGAAGTCTGAGTCACTCACCAGCAAAACCGATGCAGGATCCAAGGTAAAAAGTCTCTCCACAGAATGGGAATGTCCCACCAAAGTGCCAATGAGCAGAGAGGGTCTCCTCACAGAGCCACCAAGGCAGGAATCTCTCCAAGCCAGAAGCCCCAGTGGTGTGTCAGCCAGGGTTCTACCAACACAGCCTCCTCCAAAGCCAAAGCAGGAATCTCTGCAACCAATCTCTCCAAACACCAGGAAGGGAATGAATGCTAGACCATTTGGTCTCTTTTTATACCCCTTTTTTCCACATCACTTCCTGTCACCCTTCTTTACAGAAACCAATGGCAGTCTTTCAATTTGCCTAGCACTGCAATGGGGGTTTGGGGGAGGCAGTGGCCTTTGGAGTTCACTCTAGTAAGTGACTTGTGAACTCTCATACTTAATGGTAAGTAGAGGTACTAGCTAAAAATAGGCAAGGGGAGAATTAATCCCATCTTCACAATCCCCATCACCTAGCACAGTAGTTGATATCTAGCAGATACTTGATTTTTAAAATGGGAATTCCCCAAGGAGCTGAGTAGAGGGCTGATACTCAAAACATACCTGTTAAATGACTGCATTGGTCCTTCTGATAGGTTGCCCTAATACTACAATGCAACAAAGAATTGATCCTCTGCCTGCAGCTCATTGGTGCTCAGCGCAGCCAGGGGTATAAAGCCAAGTATTGAAAGGTCACAACATTCAGTGCCTGGAGGAACTGTTCTCTGAAAGGAATCAGCCAAAGCAAAGTCCCAACAATGGATGAGTGTTGTTACAGTTCAGCAGCCTGATTTGGTGGGTGGAGCAAGATTGGAACACCCCTTGGGCTTGAATCAACACACAGAATAACCTGGAAGGATTCCCCAATTCCTGGACATACACATAATAGATGTATATGCAAACTTAAGTGTCAGCCCCATTAGAGCAGTCCCCATTTTCTCTGTTATTTAGTCATGTCTGACTCTTTATGACCCCATTTGGGGTTTATTTTGGAAGATACTGCAGTGTTTGCCTACTCCTGCTCATTTTGCAGATGAGGAAACTGAGACAAACAGGATTAAGTGAATTGTCCGGTCACACAGCTAGGAAGTGTCTGAGGCCAGATTTGAACACTTCCTGACAACAGGCCCAGCTCTCTACCCAATGAGCTACCCAGCTATCCCCTACCCCAGCTCTACTAGTAACTTAGCTGTTTGGACCACAGAAGTCACTTTGACTATGGCTCCATTTGTTCATTTGTGTTTTTGTTTTTGTTTTTGTTTTTTAAAGGAGGATGGAGCTACCTTCCAACTTTAGATTCAAGCTTCCAGCTCTTTGTTTTCAAGAGGAAGTGGCCCCCATTGTTCTCACATCAGACCCAAGTCTAAGACAGTCCTCCAGAAAGCCAAAATTTACCAGAAAGTATACATGACAAGATACAGGAGAAGTCGTGAAGTTTTGGGTACAAACAGATGAAAGGAAGGCATTTAGTCAGAGTCAAAGTATCCTTTGGTTTAGTTCAACTGTTTGCTTAGATGTTTAATTCTTAAGGGAACTCAAATTAGGCAGTGGTGGCTGAGGGATATATTTGGAAATGTAAGTGATGTCAAAACAAAAGGCATCCATCAAACTAAAAAACAAACACATGCACAATATGTAACCAAAAAGTAATGTGACTGATTTAATAAACACAGCAGTATTTAGAGGCCCAAATAAGGGACTTCTCTTAGGAAGCCATACTTACTCAAGTAAAGCAAGCACTGTGCAGGATGGTTCAGGGACTCTTCCAGCCTTCAGAGCCTGCAGCACATTCTCTGGAAATATCCTCAGGGGCAACAAATCTTTGCCTTTTGAGAGTGGACTTGACTTTCCAATGCCTTTTGGCTCTTGGGACTGGGGAAGCATCATTCATTATGGGATTGGGAGGGGAGAAGCTATGAGTGCAGTTTCTCCTCAAAAAAAACCTCTCCAAAATGTTCTGAGGAACAACGGCCTCACTGAAATAAGTGCAAAGGCTCCCACAATTACTTTAAAGGGATAGCAGTCCTTTGGATGGATAAGTTCTGGTATACTGTTTCTTCAGCTTTTTCTAGGATGTCAGGTTTTTGGGGAAGATGGAGTCCCCCATTATGCCCGGAAGGTGGCACTATTAGCACACATAAGAGATTTAGCACTGGTTGGGGTGGGGAGGGTGTGGAATTCTTCCAAGTCTTGGAACATTGAGAGCAACAACAAGGGATCAATTAGAAACTAGCAAGGGAGGGTTGTAGAATGGTTCCTTCCTTCTTGACCCCAGTAAGAATTTCTGTTTATAAAGAGCGATTTACACAAAGTGCTTTTCTCTCCACAACCCTGTGAGGTAGATAGTACAAATATTTTTCTCCTCATTTTATGGATGATAAAAGGTGGGGCCCAAATAGAAGGGGTAAAGTCCAGGCCCAAATCAGGCCTTCTAACTCCAAGACCAATGCTTTCGACACCACAAATGACACAAAAGACTGACGAGCTTTGCTTATATTTTTTGTCTATATGTTGTCTCTATAGAAACTGATGATCTACACCTCCAGACCTTCCATCTCTGGATCTCCTATGTATCTATTTGTATACATGTCGCCATCTCCTCTGGCATCTGACCTCCAAGGGCAAGAACTGCTTTTAATGTTTTACACACAGTGCCTGGTACACATTAAGGGCATAATAAATGCTAGTTGATTCACTGACTAAAATAGGGGTGTAAATAGCTAGACCATTCCCTGGAGAGGGTCTGGGAGGAGAAGAGAAAAAGGGAGGATCAGAGTAAACAGTTCATTAGGAGGCACTATGCTACCCTGGCAATTGCAAGAAGAGACAAGGGACCAGTCTCTTTCCTTGGACCTGTTCCACATCTGCGACATAGGAGGGTGGAGTCTAGATGATCTCTAGGGTTCCCTCAAGCTCTCAGACTCTGTGATAATTCTGTGAGCAGTGCAACCATCTCCAGCCTTTCCATCTCCATGCTTCACCTGTCACTAGTTACTAAACAGCTCATGCTATTTCTCTTATTAGGAGTTCATAAGTTAATATAGGCATGAAAGGATATCTGGAGCTACCATAGTCTCAGCCTGGGAAATCTCAAGATCATCACTGTCCAACCAGGAGGGCTTTTGGAAGAATAAAGTCAGTATGCTTTAGAAAGTAAGTCTCTTTCCCAGCACCACTTAATTCTCAGACCTGGAAGAGCTAAGAGATTCAGAGGAGGTGTAAATAGTGGCTATTCCCTTGGATGTAGGGAGTCATCTCAAGTTACTGATTCTCTCTGAGATCAGAGAGAACCAGGCTGAAGCCAGATAAGTAACTCCTGCGCTTGATTCTGCTGACCGACAGAATCCACTAAGAGTCTTCTCTCGTCTTAGGATCCTATGATTCTAAGACCTCATCAGAAGGTCCAGCCAAAGAGATGGTTTTCTGCTTCTGAGGGAATGGGGTCTTGGAATATCCTGGTTCAAACCTTCCTGAATGTACCACAAAAATGGAAGATTTTTTTTCCTGGGATAAGGGAAGTGTGGGGTACTAGGGACCAAGGAAGTTAAGAACCTTCTGCATGGTTGTCTCATTCTACCTAAGAAGTTCAATCTCTTTCCTTTTCCCCCTTGGGACAAGGCCTAGAATTCAGTGTTATCTTTCTGTTATCTTCCCTCAAATCCTTACTACAAGGTTTGCAGGAATAATATCCTTGGCAATGGGATGAGGACCTAGAGGAGACCCTAATTTTAGCAGTGGGTAAAGTGGAAGGCACTTGAGAGGGAGAACACCTGGTGAAAGAGAGTAAGAAACTACTTAAGGAGACAGAGTGGAGTCATTCATTTTTACTACAATGGGATATGGAATCACCAACAAGGCAGCAAGGAACCTAAGTAATCTAGGGCTCTAAAAAAGTGGGGAAAATGTCCAGTTTGGTTCTGCTCGCACCATTCCTTCCTACTGCAAGCCAGTTCTAAGCACCCCTGACACAGGCAGAAAAAGGCCATTTCATATCAGAAAAGCTGTGAGAATCAAGGCCTGCTGGGTTCCTGAGGCTTTCCCTATACCTCTGACCTTGTCCAGGCTGCTTCTTTATCTCTTCCTTCAGTAAAGAGGCTGGAAAGACCACATCAAAGAAGTGAAATGGAAGGGGCAAGTGAGAAGAGTAATGGAGATGCAGCTGAGCTCTCAGAGGTTTGCTGGAACCAGGAAAAACATCAGGGAATGGTTAGGGCTTTCAAACCTACCAGCCTCTGCCAGCATCAGAAATCCAAACACCTGAGGGATTCCCTCTGATGCCAACAGCTGCTAGCCCCACATCCCAGAAAGGTAGGAGAGAGACAAGTCCCACTACTGTTGTATGATTCAGTATCTCCTCCAACCCCACCAGTTCTCTATCCTCCAAACAAGCAGAATGAAAAAACACCAAGAACACACCTTGACCTCAAACCCATTAGGAACAGGATGTGGACATAAAAAGGATAAAGTGAACATGGAAGAATTTTATAAATAGATAAGACCACACTTCCCAGGACCTAGCAAAACCTTTTTTGGTGATGAACCTATTAGAGGAAGAGGCAAGGGGCAGCTCACCATCTATTGTTAATTGTTGACTTATTCCTTACCCTCCTCCCATCCAGATAACAAAAATCCACTAGCTTAAAATTTGATTTGTTGGGCCTTTATGAGTACATCATATTCTCTTTCAATAAATGATAGGGTTATAGTCTACCACTAATTTGAGCAACCTCAGACATGGGGTGAGGGTGCAGGATAAATCTCTGTTCAAATGTCAAACTTCTATTCAAATGACATTGCCTTGCCCTAGATAACAACTTCTGGAAGTGAACTGAACACCAAAAGGCAACAGCAGACTTCCATTCTTGGCATAAGCTGAGGATCTGATTTTTTTAAAAGCCTAAGTATGACAGTGGGAAAGGAGAAGACGTGCAGTAAGAGGCCCACAGAGCACCTGGACCCAGTATGTGATGTGGTAGTAGCCAGATACTTACTGAGCCCAGTCTCTTTTCCTTCCAAAGTCTGGGGTAGGAAATTCAGAGCCACTTCCTCTCCTGTGGGAAAGTTTCAAGCTTCTAGTTCTTCCTAGTAAAGTTGCAAGGGAAAAAACTTACCCAGCCCTCCGCCCCCACATTCCCCACCCCAGCAACATAACTCCAGGCCTAGGAGGTCTTCCATATCCCAGAGAAACAGAAGCCTGTCCCTTTAAGGAGGGAGGATCCTGGGTGATGGAGAGCGCTTGCTGTCCAGAATTGCCTTCCAATCATCAGTCCATGAGTGGAGCCTCCGGTTGGGTGGCTGCAGCTGGAGGTGTTTGTTGTGGCAGGCAGTGAAGAGGATGTGCTCCCAGCTGGGGTTTGGCTCAGCCCCTGGGGATTGGGGAGAAGGCAAAGGAGCTTTGTGAGAGGCCCCAGAACCATGCCCAAGGACCCCACTAGTATTCTGGCAATCTGAGGCCATCTCCTCTCACAACACACACTACAGTCAGCTCACTGACCTCTCCCTTCTATGAAAACCAAGTAACAGTCTATAGCACTTAATGACATACCTATTCTAGTTCATAGAAATTTAGAATAGGAGAGCTTTTTTCCAACTACTGTTGTGAAATGGCTCATTCCTGCCTCTCTAGCATTTAATGAACTTTGTAGTCTGCCTAGTCTAGAGTAATTTCGCACTATTCCCTCTCACACACTCCAATTTATCTTCCAGCCAAACTGACCTACTCCCTCCTAGGCATTCCATTTTTATACTCTGCTTTTGCAAAGGCTGTGTGTGCCTCACTTCCTGGTATGCCTTCCCTTTTCATTTCCACCTCTTGAAATGACTAGTCCCCTTCAAAGAAAGGGACACCCTTTTGGAATCATCTAGGTCAGGGATTCTTAATTTGGAGTTTTGGCCCCCTCTGGAGTTTGGAGATGTATTTCAGAGGGACTTTGAAATTGGATGGGGAGGAAAAAGGTACATCTTTATTTTCATTAACCTTTAACTGAAATTTAGCATTCCTTTCAATCACTTCAAAACACTATTCTGAGAAAGGAACTTTAGGCTTCACCAGACTGTGACACATACACACATACACAAAAGGATTAAGAACCCCTGATCTATTTTACAGATTAAAAAATTAAGACCTAGAAAGGTTAAATGATTTGTTCAAGGTCGCACAATGACTGTGTTATTACTAAAACCTAGGTCTCAGGGTAGCTAGGTAATACAGGGGATAGAGTGCCAGGCCTGGAACTGGGAGTCTGACCTCAGATATTTCCTAGCTATGTGGCCCTAGGCAAGTCACTTAAGTCCAATTGCCTAGCTCTTTACTGACATTATCTTATTATGTCATGTTATTATTATTATATTCTTACTAATATTTAGTGTCAATTCTAAGACAGAAAGTAAAGTTTGGTTTTTTTTGAACCTAGGTGTCCTCATCGGTCCTACATGGAATTTAAGTATTGTCTTCCCAAAAAGGTAATTGTTCATAGAATTTAGGGCCGAAATTAGAGATGGAATCTGACCTTCCCATTTTACAACTAAGGAAACTAAGGTGACTTGCTCAAGATCACAAGGCTATTTTCTGAGCCTGGATTTGAAACTTGGTCCCCTAAATCCAAGTTGAATATTTGGCACCATAACCCTGCTGCCACACAAAAACTTGAGGGCAAGGACCATATCCTTATTCACTGCATCTGACACACTGCTGGGCAGACAGTAAGCACTTAATAAGTGGTAACTGACAGGAAGAAATGAAACCCTACATAGAAGAAAAAGATAGGAACCAGGTCCTCTGGAATAAGTCCAGGTTTCTGAACCAAAAAAGCTCTCTTCTCCAGATATTCCTTACCTGTTATATCTGGTCGGTCATCTATAAGGAGATCTGCAGAGACCACTGTCTTATCCTGTGTGAGCACGATCTTCTCCAGAAATTCCTGACCAAAATGCTTCTCTACCCAGGCATACTAGAAAACAAGCAAGAATAAAAAAGCCCATTAGAGCTCTTATGTCAGTTACTGAAGGTGAATGAGTGAGGGTACAGCTAAGCCAATCATGATAACATCCAGTGAGATATAAATTAGGAATCCAGCAGCAAAGGTATCATCAAATCAGCTTTTCTTAAAGCTGTGTCCCCATGCTCTGATTACCACATCACCAAAGTGCCATCTGGAAAGGTGGCCAATCATTATACACAGGATGGAGAAGAATTCCTTCATCCTCCCATGAAGCTGTCAATGCATGTGTCATGGGGGCTCCCAAAGAAGGTCTTAGAGCTAACTCATTCTGGATAAGGTTGGTGCTCAGGTCCCTTCCGCCCAGTCAGCAGCCAAGATAAAGGTGCTGAACCAAAACCCAACAAGTTGGGGAAAAGGTAATTGTGACTACAACCTCAAGTCTCTCTCAGACCTGAGGTCTATGTCTTACCTTCTCATAAGGACAGTACTTATAGTTCCTGATGGGGCTTGTACAGATGAACACATCTGTGCTGTAGAGAAAAGAAAAAGGAGACAAGCAAAGGAAAACTTGTGAGCCTCCCCACTAGCCATGACTAGCCTTTCCCCTTTACTCTTCTTTCCAGTGTTGCTAGGAAATGGCTCATTCCTGCCTCTCTAGAATTTAAAAAACTTTGTAGTCTAATTTCAATTTATGCTTTCAGAGTAATTTCATACTATTCCCTCTCACACACTCTTATCTTCCAGCCAATTCTGCTTCCTTCTAGGCATTCCATCTTTACCCTCTGCCTTTGCAAAGGCTGTGCCCCATACCTGGTATGCCTTCCCTCTTCACTTCTACCTCTTGAAACTATTAGTGTCCTTCAAAGTTCAGCTCAAGTGGATATATCTTTTATGATTAAAGATATTTGGTACATGAATAGAGATTATGTAGTTGTTGCCCAGAGCAAAGACTTAATCAATATTTTAGCAACTGTAAACTAAAGTTGTAGGGGGTGGGGACCACACAAAAATATGTATGAAGGAAACCTAGATGTTTTCCAAAACTACTGAAATGGAACAAAACTATGATATCTGAATATTCTCCAGGTGTGAGATAGGAGAAAATCTTCCCAAATGGAATATATATTTCACCCAGTTAGAATTCTTGCCTTGGAAGTTAAGTACTGCTAGGAAAACTAAAGGAGCCAAGAGAAAACAAAGAAAAAGACCCCAGAAGCTCTCATGAGCCAGTCAGCAGCAGGGAAGCAGAGGTGCAGGGGGGGGAAGGAAGTACAGGAGGCTCCACTATGAGCAGGAAGACAAACTTACTTTTCTAAGCGGGCCATCTGTTTCACAGCTTCCACGGCCCCTGGTAGAGGTTCAAGTTCAATAAAGAAATTCTTTGACTCCCAAATGCTGATGGCTTTCTCCTGAGAGGGGAAGATAAGCCAGTTATTGCTTAGGACCCCCAGCTCCTCTCCTCTCTTACCCACACTAGAATTTCTTTGAAAACAAATTTCAGTCATCTGAGTCTTCATCTATCAGGAGACTAAAAACATGTGCTAATGTAAATATGGCATAGCCAACTTCCCAGCTTTTCCATCCATGCAAATCACAGTATTTAGGTTTGGATATCAAATTGATATTGGTTCTAAGTCACCTCCTAGGGAAGAACCATATTCTTGGCAGAGTGCCATGTGGACTAGCCAAAGAGGGATGGGAAGAGTGGGATTGGTCCTGGTATGGGCACCAAAGAGTCTCAAATTTATAAAGGGATCATGGATTCACAGTAATCTAGTGCTAAGGCAGAAACTAGAACCACATCTCCATGGTTTTGCCAGAACAATGTGCCCCATTATGATGATGAAGCAAAACCAAAGAGTCTGGTCTTAGATCCTCTTAATGGTCTATATTCTTCCTAACCTTTCAAATACACCCTGAAAGCCCTGCTAATTTATGTCTTCTCTGAATTCAGAGTGGTACAGTGTGAAGAGTATTAGATGTGAAGGGTATAGATTCAAACCCCAGTTCTGACCTATGACCTCAGGTAAGTTATATCACCTCTCTTAGGCCTCATTTGTAGAATGAAGCAGGGTAGATTAGATGGCTGCTTGTGGTCTCTTCCAGCTAAAAATCTATGATGTTAATAGAAACTGAAGAAAAGTCTGTTTCCATCAAAAGTTTCTGCTTTTCAGAACCAGGAGAACATTGTACACAGAAACTGAAACACTGTGGAACAATCAAATATAATTGACTTTGCTACTAAGAGAAATGCAGGACAACCCTCTGTTAGGAAGGAAATGACAGAGAGAGAAATGATTTTTGCAGAGATCTGTTGATTCAGTGATGGAGAGATTCATCACCCAAGAGATTTATGAAAAAGAAGGCTACATTGAAAGAACTGTAGGAGTAGAAATGCAGAAGAATGGCATATGATTTATCACTTGTTTATATGGATTTAGGATTTGGGATTTTGGTTTTAAAAGATTACTCTATTATAAAAATGAATAATATGGAAAAAAGTTTCTGCTTTCCCCTTTATGCTCTGTGTTATTTTGTAAGGACGAGGTGCATATTCAGATTTAAAAGCTAAATATAAAAAACTCTGAAGTGACAAGCTGTAGATGTCTAACTCTGGAAAAGGGAAGTCACTATCTACTAGTTATAAGAATGGTCACAACTTCTTCTTTGCTTTTTCCTTTACCTCCAACCCAACAGTATCCTCAGTGCCCTAGGATGCTATCTGCTTTCAGAAAAATACCTAATAAACTCACTCTCTTATTCAGGGATTCCAATGCTTGAGAAATTTGTAATTTCATCAGTGTGGGCGCTTCTTCTATGCAAATCTTAATTCCTCTATAACTAGTCTTTCTGAGTTATGCTGTAACCAAAAAAAAAAATTCATCATGATGAGCCTCTCTAACTTAGGTAGACTAATTCTTTCTTATACAAGAGACAAACATTCCATCACTGTTTCCATACTAGAAACCTTTCCAGCTCGGTAAGATTCACCAGGATTTGTCGTTCAGGAATTAGCCTTCAGGAATCCAGAGTCATCTCTATACCTCAGAAAGGCAAAGAAGAAGAGTGTGGATAAACTCATTCATGAAATTGAAAGTGACCAATAAGACTAATTTTCCCAATGTCACACGACTAGTTTAAGGGGACAAAAGAGATTAAGATAATTCACCTATCATTTCCCCCCTAATTTATCACCTTGCCTATCTATAGGTTCTTTTCCTGCTGCCCACGAACACGCCCCAAACATCTCCTCAAGCTACATGCTCTATTTTCCTTCCCTTTCTCAAATTCTTAATAAAAACTTTCTATCCTAGTTGCCTCTACTTTTCTTGTTCAGTTTCTAACCTCAGGTGTGTGGTCTTATCAACTGAAATCCCTTCCCTAAAGATGCGATATTCTCTCTTCTTTGTGTGTGTCTAATACACTTTATTTTCATATAGTTTTGGGGTGGGGTACATTTTGAGTTTCCGGTTGTCTCCATCCCTCCCAATCCGGCATTACAGAAGACCAACATTTGATATACATATAGAGATATATATGTGGAACCATATGGTACATACTTCGATATGTCAGGTTTTTCCCTGGTGGTGGATGGAATTTTCCTGCCTAAGTCTTTTACAATTAATTTAAATGATCATATTACTCAGAAACACTTATTCTTAGTTACTCTTTGAACAATGTTGCTATTACTATAGACAATGTTCTCTTGGTTCTGCTTGTTTCCATGTTTCCTAAAACCAACCTGTGTATCATTTCTTATAGCACAGCAGTATTCCATTACACTCATATATCACAACTTATTCAACCATTTCACAATTAATGGGCATCCCCTCACTTTCCAATTTGCTACCACAATGAGAGTGCTATAAATATTTTAGAACATAGAAGTTCTTTTCCTTTTTCCCTGATCACTTTGAAAAACAGAACTAATAGTAGTACTGCTGAGTCAAAGAGTATACATACACAGTTTTATAACTCTTTGGGCATAATTCCAAATTGCTCCCCAAATGGTTGGATCAGTTCACAATTCCACCTCGATTGTGTTAGTGACCCAATTTTCCCACATCCCCTCCAATATGTCATTTTCCTCTTCTATCATTTTCTTCTAATTGATTGGTAATACCTATCAAATCAGTGACTAAAACATTTTAAAGGAAAAGAACTGTGAAAGATTTAAGAACCCTGATGTAACCAATCCCAACTCCAAAAGACTGATAATGAATTATACTTCCTTATTCTCGGCAGAGATGATGGGTTAGAGGTGCAGAATCAGATGAACATTTTCAGATGTGGGTGGTCTATGAATACCTAATAGTTATAACGATGGGCTTTTAATTTGGGGGGATGAAGAAGAAAGGGTATTGTATGTATGGAGGTAATTTGATTTGATGGGTAAGATGGTACTTCAAAGTTGTTTTAATTTGCATTTTTCTAATCAATCTTGATTTAAGCACTTTTCATATGACTATATGTAGCTTCAGAGTTTTTCCAAAAATTGCTTATTCTTATTCTTTGACCATTTTTCAATTGAGAAACAATTCCTATTCTTATAAATTTGACTTAGTTTTCTAAATATTTGAGAAATGAGACCTTTATCTGAGATACTGGCTATAAAAATTACCTTCCCCCACCCTTGCAATTTCCTGCTTTCTTTATAATCTTGGCTACATTGGTTTTATTTGTACAAAACCTTTTTAATCTAATTAATCAAAATTACCCATTTTCTATCCCATAATGCTTTCTATCTGTATATTCACAAATTCTTCTCTTATCTACAAATCTTATAGATAATATGTTCCATGCTTTTCTAATTACTTATGATGGCTCCCTTTATATCTACGACATATAATTAGTAAATTGTGTAAGATGTTGGTCTATACCTAATTTCTGCCAAACTGCTTTATAGTTTTCTCAGCAATATTTACCAAATAGTAGTTTTTATTCAAAAAGGCCTAGATTTTTGTGTTTATCAAACACAAGGTTACTATTCATTTACTATTGTGTATTATATGCCTACTATATTCCACTTATCCATCATTCCATTTCTTAACCAGGATCAGATAATTTTGAAAACTACTACCTTTTAATGCAGTTTAAGATCTGGTTCTGCTACACTGCATTCCATT
Source organism: Gracilinanus agilis (assembly GCF_016433145.1). Taxonomy (NCBI): domain Eukaryota; kingdom Metazoa; phylum Chordata; class Mammalia; order Didelphimorphia; family Didelphidae; genus Gracilinanus; species Gracilinanus agilis. The sequence continues at coordinate 269,919,154 of NC_058130.1, read as the reverse complement.
ATACCTTTTTTCATTAATTCATTTGCTATTCTTGACCTTTTGTTGTTCTGAATGAATATTGTTATTAATTTTTCTAGCTCAATAAAATAATTTTTGATAGTTTAATTAAGATGGAACTGATTAAGTAGATTAGTTTCGGTAGAACTGTCATTTTTATTAAATAAATCCAGTCTACCCATAATTACTATTTCTTCAATTATTTAAATCTGATTTTATTTGTAGGAAAAGTGTTTTATAATTATGTTTATGTAATTCCTGGGTTTGTCTTAGCAGGTATTTTATATTATCTGGTTATTTTAAATGAAATATATCTTACTATTTCTTCCTGCAAGGCTTTGTTCATGATACATATAAGTGTTGATATTTTTCATATATTTCAAATTTAACATAGTAATTCCTCCCCACAAAATTTTCCTATTATCTCTTCTGTTTGCTTATTTACTAACTCATTAGTGCTCCTTCCCTCCCAACTTTTTTTAGTATCACTATCACTATTCCCAAACCTCTACACATACAATCCCTCTTTCTTCCTCCTCTCCAAAAATTAGAAGTTCATCACTATAACAAATAGGTATTCTTGAATTGCCCATATCTGAAAATGTTTATCTGATTCTGCACCTCCAACTCATCATCTCTGCCAAGTGGAAGGAAATATAATTTATCAGTCTTTTGGAGTTGTGATTGGTTATTGCATTCATCAGAGTTCTTAAATCTTTCACAGTTGTTTTCTTTTAAAATGTTTAAGTCACCAAATAAACTGTTCTCCCAGGCGACACTATGGATAGAGTGCCAAGCCTGGGGTCAGGAAGACTTGAGTTCAAATCCAGACTTAGACACTTGTGAATTAGTTGTTTGAACCTGGGCAAGTCACTTAACTCTATTTGCCTTGGTTTCCCCAGCTGTAAAATGAGCTAGAGAAGAAAAAAGCAAATCACTCTAAAATCTTTGCCAAGAAAATCTCAAATGGGATCACAAAGAATTGGACACAACTGAAACACAACAAAAGTTCCATTAACTTCACTCTGTCTCATTTCACATCTTGAGTCTATCACCCCTTTGCCAGGAGGTGGGTAGCTTGCTTTATCTTCCATCTTTCAGTCCTCTAGAATTATATTTAGTGAGCCATTTCATTGATCAGAGTTCTTAAATGTTTTAAAGCTGTTTTTCTTTACAGTGTTATTACTAATATAAATTCTTCACCTAATTCTACTCACTCAGCACTAGTTTGCATAAGCCCTCTCTTTTTTGCTGCATTATAATGTTAAATTCATATATAGTAATTTTGTTCAGCTACTTCCCAATTAATGGGCAGCCCCTTGATTTTCAGTTCTTTGAACTAATAAAAAGAGCTTCCATAAATATTTTTGTACAAATAGTTCCTTTTTCTCTGGCTTTGATCTCTTTAGAATACATGCCTAGTAATGGTATCCCAGGACAAAGAGTATACATTTAGTCACTTTGTTTTTAGTTCCAAATTGCTTTCAAGAATACAGATTCATAGCTTCATCAAAAATGGTATGCATCAGTATGTTTGTCTTCCTGTAATCTATTCAACAACTGTAATTTTCCTTTTTTTTTTTTTTGCCATTTTTGTCAACCTGATAAGTAAATGGTGGGACCTGAAGTTGTTTAATTTTCATTTTTCTAATTATTAGTGATTTGGAGCATTTTTTCACATAAGTTGTCAATAGCCTGATTTGAGAATTATCTGTTCAAAGCCTTTGACCATTTCTCTATGGGAGATTGCCTGTCATTTTTTTTTTAACCCTTACTTTCTATCTAAGGCAGAAGAGTGGTAAGGGCTAAGCAATGGGGGTTAAGTGGCTTTCCCAGGGTCACACAGCTAGGAAGTATCTGAGGTCAGATTTGAACTTAGGACCTCCCAACTCTAGGCCTGGCTTGCAATCCACTGAGAAACCCAGCTGCCCCCAGCTGACATTCTTATACTCCTAAATCAGTTTCTTAAATATCTTAGATACCAGATCTTTAACAGAGAGAAACTTGCTGTAAAGATTTTTTTCCCAGTTAACTTGTTTCTTTCTGATTTTTACTGCACTGATTTTATTTGTAAAGAAACCTTTATATTCATATAATCAAAATTGCCTATTTTAAGAAATTTCCCTTATCTTATAGTTATGAAAGTTATTTCCTTTCCTGTTCTTCTATTTGTTTATAATGTGAACTTGGTTCTAACTCATGAATCTGTTTTGAAGTTTATTGTAGTATATGAGATGATGATATAAACTTAATTTCTATAAGGACAAATTCCAATTTTTCCAGCAGTTTTTGTTGAATAGTGAATCTTTACCCCAATCATTAGGGTATGTGGATTTCATGAACACTACATTACTATGTTCAAATGCTTCTAGATGCTAATGTACCTAATCTGTTCCACTGATCAATTTTTCTATTTTTAAACTTGTACAAAGTAGTTTTGGTGAATACTATTTGCAGGTAAGAGAGATCTGGCACTGTTGAATCCTTCATACTTATTTCATTATCTCCCCTGAGATTCTTAATATCAATTTCATTATCTGTTTTTTCTAATTTTACAGATCAACCTTTTGGTAGTTTGATATGGCACTGAATCTATAAGTCAAAGTAATACTGTCATTTTTATTATGTTGGCATGGCTCAACCAGGGCAAAGAGGTCTCTAATTATTTAAATCTGACTTTACTTCCACCAAGAGTGTTTTGTAGTTATATTAATGCAATTTCTGTGTGTGTGTGTGTGTGTGTGTGTGTGTGTGTGTGTGTTGGTATGCTGGTATATGGACTCTCAGCATCCCTTAGCCAGCAAACACTATTTTCCAAAAGGAAAGAGATGGTAGCCAAAGATGTTAGAATATAAATTAGTATGTAAAAATCTTATTAATAATTTTAGACAAATTTAGACAAATTATAAGCAGTATCACCTCATTAAGCAGAGAAAAGCAATGGAAGGTAAAACCACCTTAAAGAAAGTTTTGCAAGCTATCCAAGCAAGCAAAGTAATTCCAAGGATATATCCAAGGATGAAAATGGAAAAGGACTAGAGAAAGAAGAAAAATGGAAAAGATTTGCAAAAACCATTTCAACCGATTTTTTTCACCCTTAGACACCATAATTCCTAAAGTGCTTCCAAAGGAAGGAGAAATGGCACCAAGAGAATAAATGAAATTTTCCAGACTATATCAGATAGAGGAGAGAATATCATTGGGAGGAATATACAATTGGGAGGGCATTGTAGAACTAACATGCAAGGTATCTGAAGGAGAAGAAAATATCAAATGTGTGAAACAAAACTCAAACTTTGTTAAGGGCCCTGAAAAAGGTGACTGAAAAAATGAACAACTATCTACCAATATGTCTACTCTCTTACTTCTACAAAATCTTTATGTGGATCATCTATAAACAAACTAAGGGCATCCTCAATGTGAGTATTAATAGGTAATAAGCAGGCTTTCACAAGTTATATTCAACAACAGTCTACATGTTTACCATTTCACAACTGACTGAAAGATATAAATAAGCCAAAATCTCATTATGTTTATTTTTTCATTGATCACAACAACGACTTTTCGGACATCCAAATTTTCAGACAAAAAAGCAGGTTGTAACATATAACATGACTCACATTACAGAACGAAATCATTCAGGAGTCCTTAGAAGATTCAATAACATGCTTCCAGAATCCTCTGATAATAAATATCAGGTGAGGCATAAAACATTAAGATGTTTGCTCACCAGATGTATCTGCCAGAGTGATGAAGAAGATCCAGAGCAGAGTCCTAGGTAGTAGAAGAATTCCCTGTGAGTGGAAAGGTCCTGTTTGTGGATTACATTGTATTGACTGCATCAAGTCCCAGGATGCTGCTGAGTGAGCCTCCTGAAAAAGATCTGTAATCACGCAATGGAGTTTGTTATGTCTGTCCATATGAGAAAGTCCAAATAGAAGAAACATGTCTATTGGCAAGATTTCAATGAGCATCTGAATGACCTCTCAGTACAGTTTGTCCAACAGTATGTTTATCTAAGAGAGACAATACAAATGGATGATGAAGTGGGCCCATAGCTAAAAAGGAAGAGGAAAGAGGGCTGGACTCCTTTGGAGAAATTGCAAAGGAGAAATTACCGATCCCCAGGATCTCCATAATAGCAAAGGCCTATCTTTCAATACAAATATTTTACTGGTACTGTTGTATAGCGGTGAGACCTGGTATGCACAATTGCATTTAAAGAACTAAAGATAAGCATCACAAAGAAGGCAATGAAAAAGCTGCATAGTGGGTCTGAGCTGGTTTTAACATAAGCAACAAGTAAAGGCTGTCCTTAAGGAATAGTATGTCAGAAAAAGATGGGCTGATCACGTGGCAAGAGTGAGGACAGGTAGACAGAAATGTTCCACTAGAGCCCTTTGATGTTCAGAGAACACGAGGAAGGGTTCTAACATGTTGGGTACCCTCTATAGTTAAACTTTGGAGAGGACACGGACTGGATTGAGCTATAAGGCAGAAGGAACTGTCAAAATGATGAAATCAAATATCCATTTGAGTATTGAGTGAATCTTTATGTTTCAAGAATCCAATATACTATCTGATGCTGCTACATAATCCACTCTCCTACCTATCCCTCAAGAGTTCATCCCATTCACATTCATTACCACAGTCTGTTATAATGAATTTCTGGGACAAGATGGACACCACTTTGAGTGACATCTTCTTCCTTTTTAACAAGTCTCATAATTTTTCATTCTTGTCTACACTAAGAAAGGAATAGAAAAAACCTGATGAACACTAGAAATATGTGATTGAGATAGTCTGCTCCCATTCCCCTGTCTCCCCATTCTTCACCAGTCCCAGAGTACCTTACACTTTAAACTTCTTATGGTCTACCTTTCCCTTTCCCTGACCCACTTATATTCCTATTAAGTATAATTTATTTCTACCCTGAATTGTATGTGCACATGTATGTGTGTTTGTGTGTGTATATTCAAATCTTCTTTAAGAGGCAGCTAGTGGCCCAGTGGATAGATAGAGTGCTGGGACTAGAGTCAGGAAGACCTGAGTTCACATCTAACCTCTCAAACTTACTAGTTATGTGGCCTTGGCAAAGTTACTTAACTTGTTTGCCTTGGTTTCCTCAACCATAAAATGAGAATAATAATAGCACCTACTTCCCTGGATTGTTGTGAAGATCAAATGAAGTATCTGTAAAGAACTTAGCATAATACCTGGCATATAATAGGTGCCATATAAGTGCTTATTGCCTTCCTCTCTTCATGTGGTTCTGATAAAAGTTAGGTGACAAGATATTCACTTCCCCTATACCTTCCTTTATGTCAGTATACTCTTACCAAATATACCATTTATATAAAATGGCAAGGTCTTCCTACTTTTTCCTAATTTCTTTCCCAAAATGTTCCTTTTCCTCCTCTTTTGTTTCTTTTCTTCAACAAAACAGAACAAAAGTCAGGCTCTGCATTTTATTACTTAACTCCTTTATTATATATTATATAATATTGTGTTGTTATAATCATTATTTATTGAATTAATTAATATCCTTAAAGATACTAAGATTCTGAAGGGACACTTGTCTTCTCACCCTTCTTAGGTTGAAAGAACTTCATCATAGTTTAACCCCTTTCCAGCTGTTCAAATGTATTTCTCTATTTAGATTTCTCATCTCCAGTGTCTGAATTTCAATCTGGTCTTTCCATCAGGAATGCTTGCTTGGAAGTCCTCTAGTCTAGTAACATTACATTTTTTTCCACATTGTAGGAAATGTTATTGAAGGGTAAACTACTTTTTATTATCACCCTTTATCTTTTCTCTTGGAATATCCTTTTCTAAGATTTTCTCTCCTTTTCTAAGCAGATGCAGCACAGTCTTGCATGATACTGAGTATGGTTGATATTTTGAACTCTTTTTTCTTTCTTGTACAGTATATTATTTCTTTGAGTTATAGGCTCTAGTTTTTGGCTATGAAATTACCAGTATTTTCAGTTTGGAATTTTAGGAAATGACCAGTAGATTCTTTTTATTTTCACTTTTTCCTGTAGTTCTAATAGGTCTCTAGGCAGTTTTCTTTCAAGTTTTTCTGGTTACACAGTATCCAGGTTTTTTGTTTGGTTTTGGTTTCCAAGAAATCAATGGTTTTCAATGATTTTTAAAGTATCTCCACTAGACCTTTTCTCCTGGTCAGTTTTTTTACTAGTAGATACCTTACATTTTCTTATACTTGACCTTCATTTGACCTTGTCCTAATATTTGTTTTCTCATAGAATAATTGACTATTGATTGCTCCACTTAATTTTTCAAAGCTACAATTTGGGTAAGGTTTCTAACCTTCTGTTCAAGCTATTTAGTCTTCTTTTAATTTTTTCCTTCAGAAGTAAAATTCTGTTTGTTTTTTTTAATCTCTTGCTTCTTTTTTTTAAAGGTCTTGTAGCCAAACCATTTTCTCCCTTCTGAGACCCAGCTTGTAGAAGCTGTGGTACTCTTCTTCTTCTTCTTCAGGGTTTATCCCTTGGGTTTCTCTGTTAAGACAAGTATTTCTTTACCGTTTGGTGTTTTCTTCTATTTATTTGCATCTTTAGCCTCAGGCACTCCTCTCTGGCACTGTGGAATACACTGCATCTTCTTGTTTGGTCCTGTCCTCTAAGTGGTCCAAATGCTTCCGGTGATCCAATAGAGAAAAAGTAGTTAGTATTAGAGCCCTCCCTTTGACCCAATCTTTGTTTTCTGTCTCAGTTTCTTGGTGGTTCACTATAGATTAGCCACTCTATCTCCTCCGGGCAGAATTCCTAACTGTATATTGGTATATACAATACCAATTGGCTTATACAATACCAAAAGGCTTATACAAATAAACCTCTATTTGTGTCCTGCTAAGACCCCAGTGGGATATCAGAAATAATGCTATTCTCGAGTTTCCTATATGGTTCACCTGGCACTGGTGTCCAGAACTCTGTACTGGCCCTGTCTCCTGCTTCAAGGATTATGCAGCTAGGCCCTTTCTCCTTGGATAGTAGTCTGTGAGGGACAGTTCTGTGTCTATCTTCTCTTCTTGCAGGCCAGAGCCAGGACCTGGCTTCAGGCCCCTAATTACTACAGATTGCACTGGCCTACAACTCTGCCTCTTCTCTTCAGAGTATTGGAGGTTTCAGATCAGTTTGAGGGAAATTGTGCTGGCTTCCCTGGTGCTCTAATCCCTATTTCCTCTAGCTTCTAATTCACTAGTGCAGAGTTTGTACTAACTTCTCTCATTCAACCCCTCTCTCTGTCTCTTGAAAGTTTCTGAATTAAACTAGATATTTGTGTCACTTTTCTAGCATCCCCTCTCCCCACTCCAGTAAACTCCAGTCATTTTTTGTGCAGTTCTGGATGGGATGGAAGAACTTACTTCTGCTTATTTTCAGATTTATCTTTGGTCTTCCTGGAGTCCTTTTTAGATAATTGCTGGGGTCTATGTGAAAAAGCTGGACTTCTCTATGTCCTTTCATACCTCTATCTGCAGAGGTAGATAGGTGATGTAGTAGATAGAATGCTGAGCCTAACTTTAAGTAGATCTGAGTTAAAATCCCACCTCAGACACTTATTCACTATGTGACTCTGGGCAAGTCACTTAACCTCTGTTTGCCACAGTTTCTTCAACTATAAGATGGAGATAATAAATTTATCACAGAGATACTGTGAAGAAAATCAAATGAGATATTTGTAAAGTACTTAGCACAGTGTCTGGCACATAAAAGGCTTCCTTTCTTTTCCATCCACATTTGCAAATATAAAGGCCTTTTTTTCAGTCTTCATTTTGATGGCTCCCTCTATTGCATCTGTTAAAAGGGACTACAGCATTTGTCATCACTTTAGTCTCCTAGCCTTATATCTCCCCTCTCCTAAACAATCTTCAATCAGCTGTCAAAAGGTTCTAAAGTCTGAGCATACCATCTTCTTGCTTAAAAAAAAACTTCCACTGTGTGAAGCACAAACTCTTCTCTTTAGCATATTTCCTGTTCCCCATTTCTGTCTCTGTTCCTTTCAAAAACTGTGCCCCATGCCTGAAATTCACACCATTTTCACCTCTGTCAGACTCTCATACTTCTATCAAATTTCAAGTTAGGCATCCCCTACCATACATAGCCCTTTTCCTGATCTCCTTAAGAGTTACTTGCCTCTCTCTCTACTCTGCCTGATATTATCTGATATTTACTTTGTATATATTTTGTATTTACTTAGATAGACATATTGCTTTTCCTGATAGAATTTTAGCTCCTCAAGGGCAGGGACTATTTCATTTTTTTTTGTAAAATTCAATTACTAGGTGGTTTAGGGAAGAGAGAGCCAGGCCTAGAGATGAGAGGTCGTAGGTTCAAATCCGACCTCAGACACTTCTTAGCTGTGTGACTTAACCCTAATTGCATAGCCCTTACCTCTCATCTCCCTTAGAACTGAAACTTGGTATAAAATTCTAAGAGAGAAGATAAGGGTTTAAAAGAGAGAGAGAGACAGAGTAAAGGAAGTTAGGAGCACCTTAGAAGACACTTCCCAGCTGTATAACCCTGGACAAGTCACTTAAGCCCATCTAGCCCCTACCATTCTTTTGCCTAGGATCTGATACTTAGTATCAATTCTAAGACAAAAGGTAGAAGTTTTCATTTTATTTATTCTGTTACTGCAAATTTTCCAATAAGACATGAGTATCATCCTTTTATTTTTTAATGCATCTCATTTTCAAGGTAAACCTATTGTGTGAAAAACACCAGATGTGTGCTATATATACCCATTCAATTTTAAACATAGCTAAATTGTTCTTTCTCCAGTTTAAGCTGTCTGAATAGCATTAGTTCTACACTGCTGTTCTGAAAATGGTCTCAAAGTAATAAAAGTTCAGAGACAGTGTCACCCTTTATAATAAAGAATTTTTTTTACATTTATCCCTTCATTTTACAGTGGAAGAAATGAGGCCCAGAGAAGGGAAAGGGACTAGTCAAAAGATGATATAGGTACTAAGTAGGAGGGCTAGCTTTAGAGATAAGAACTAGACCAGAGATTAAAAAACTAAAACCTAAGGACTTATTTTTGTATACCTGCTTTTACATTTTAAAAAGGCAAAGTCATTCTAGACTCTAATTACCCCTCCTCTTTGACCCCAGAGCTAGACAATAATAAAATTAGGTGAATTTAGAACTAAAAAGCCAAACCTAAAGAAGAGTCATTAATGATTTGTCACTAGTCAATGAAGAAGGACTCCTCCAGTAGAATAACTTAGGAAATTATTAAATTTATAGATGGCACAAGAACCAGGAAAAAAATTCCTGCTAGGCCAAAGATGCTGGGCAGAATCTATTCAAATGAAATTAATAGTAATAAACATAAAGCTGTCATGGTGATTCAAAATCCTACTTCACAAATACATGAGATGTGGAATAGGGATGGCTAGAAAACAGTTCATCAGATAAAGAATCTGGATTTTAGTGGACTATAAGCCCCCTTTGTTATTGTTTACTACCTCAAAACTTTGGGGGCAGCTAGGTGGTACAGTGGCTAGAGAACTGGCACTGGAGTCAGGTGGACCACAGTTCAAATTTGGCCTCACTTACTAGCTGAGTGACTTTGGACAAGTCATTTAACCCTGTTTGTCTCAGTTTCCTAAGCTGTTAAGTGAGCTGGAGAAAGAAATGGTAAACCACTCTAGTAATTTTGCCAAGAAAACCCCAAAGGAAGTCACAAAGTTGGACATAACTGAAAACAACTCAACAACCAAAAAGTTCAATAGGAGACAATAGCATAATTTGGAAGTCAAAAAAACTAATGTAATCCTGATTTTGGGTCCTAACTCATGATTTCAACCATGTGGGTTACTCCCAATATAGAAATTCCTTCCAGTGGTACAGATGAGAAATTTACCTAAACCTTAAAATCTTAGCAGGCTTGCTGGGGTGCTGAAAAGTTAAATCATTTGTTCATGGTCACCCAGCTGCTATGTAGCAGAAGCAGGCAAACTTCTCATATCACTAAGCAATGATCCTCTCCAATGCAATCTTAGGCTACACTGGAAAAAGTCATAGGAGAGACAGCTAGAGATGTCCTGGGTTCAAAAATGACCTCAGATACTTCCTATCTTATGACCTTGGGCAAGTCACTTAACCCTGTTTGTCTAGCCCTTGTCCTTCTGCCTTAGAGTTTCTTACTAAGCCAGAAAGTAAGAATTTTTTTTAAAGAGTCATAAGGTCCAGGTGATAACAGTTCCACTCAACTCTGCTTTATTTAGACCAGTGATGGGCAAACTTTTTAAAGAGGGGGCCAAAGGAAAGGAAATGCTCATCTGTCAGTCTGTTTCTAAGGAAACTCGAAATTTCATTGTATTTTATCCTACTCATTGTATTCGTCAGATTAAGAATAATGTCACTGGGCCTGATAGAACATTTTAGGGGGCTGCATCTGGCCTACCAGCCATAGTTTGCCCATCACTGATTTAGACAATATCTAGACTATTACTTTCCATTCTAGGCATCACATTTATAGGAAGGGCAGCAATAAGCTGGAAAACATCTAGAAGAGGGCCAAAAGGATCGTGAAGGTCCTTGAGATTATGCTATATAGCAAGGGTCGGCAACCTTTTTGGCCGTGAGAGCCATAAACACCACATTTTTTAAAATGTAATTTCGTGAGAGCCGTACAGTGCTCACAGTGCGCGCTCCTGTAACAGCTCCTGAAAAAAAATTGACTTTATGGCTCCTGCAGAAAGAGCCATATCTGGCCTTCAAAAGAGCCAGATATGGCTCGAAAGCCATACATTGCCAACCCCTGCTATATAGGATTACTGGTTGAAGGAACCAAAAATGCTTAGGTGGGGGAGAATGAATACTATCTTCAAGTATCTAAAGCACTATTATGTGGAAGGGGCATTAGACTTATACAAAAGGCCAGAATTAGGAGAAATGGGCTTGCTGTAAGGAAAAGCTCCAAATGAAGAGAGCTATCCAAAAGGGCAATAGGTTGTCTCTGGATGTAATGGGTTCCCTTTCACTAGAGGTCTTCAAAGGTTAGATGGCCATTTGTCAGGTATACTATAGAGAAAATTATTGTTCAAGCACAGATTGGACCAGAAGCATTTTAAGATCCTATCCAACTTAGATTCTGTGATACATATAAGTGAGGATTTGATATGACATAGATATGGCCACATATCTGATTGCACCTGACTGAACGTAATCTCCTATCACTAGTTCCTTTTTTCTTCTACTAAATTACTCTGACTCCACTGGACATGATAACTAACCAGACTGACCTGATATCTCTAGATTGCTTGCTCAAAAGATGTACTTCCTCATCTAGAGATATCTGTATTTGAACAGATATACACTAAGATGACTATATAAGGCTAAGAGGAGTTATAAGTTTTAGGAGTATTATTACTCATTAAAGTATTATTACCATTTTCTCTAGAAGTTAGTTTTTTAATAGAGGAAATAGTAGTAGTACAAGTATTAATTTCATTAACTTGGAAATTAATTCACCCTTTCCCTCCAATTCCTAACCTAACCAAACCAAAGAGGTATGAAACTGTTACCCAGGTAATTTGTTTTTATTTCTAACTTGTTAATAGATTTAGAGACTAGTAAGGAACAGAATGTTCTCTTTGAAGTCAGAAGGACCTGAATTCAAGACAGTAACTTAACCTCTCAGTCCTCTAGGTAACCTTAATTCCAGAGGAGGTGACCCACCTGTAATAGGAAGAGTTTGCTCACCCAGGAAGCTACCTATACCACAAAAATCACATGGTCAATTACTCTCTGTAATAGGTTCATAAAAACTTTTTTTTTTAAAAACCCTTACCTTCTGTCTTGGATTGACTCCTAAGGCAGAAGAGTGGTAAGGGCTAGGCAATGGGGGTCAAGTGACTTGCCCAGAGTCACACAGCTAGGAAGTGTCTGAGGTCATATTTGAACCTAGGATCTCCTGTCTCTAGGCCTGGCTCTCAATCCACTGAGCTTACCCAGATGCCCTCCATAAAAACTTTTTGATGAATTATTTGGTTAGTTTTGGTGAACTCTTTATTATAAGAAATGATGATCTTGGAGAGGGAGGGAAAAAACTTGGGAATGAGGGTGCTATAAAAACAAAAAGATGTCAATAACAATTCCTTTGAAATATGTAATAATTTTTTTAATAGGCTCATCAGGATACCAGGAAGGAGAGAGAAGCCTTTTAAGTAAGAAAGAACAATGTGAAGTAATCCTTCACTCTCTAACACTCTGGGAAACTCACTGCAACATATTATACCTTACCTCTCCAAATTGCAAGAGTAATCATTTCATAACTCTTCTTTTAAAAAAAAGTTAACTTAGAAAATGGGAAGTATTACATTTAAAATGTTCTTTCCCTTCTATTTCTGTATTTGTATTTGTTTTTGTGGAATTGGGAAAAATCAAGATAATTTGATCAGTCATGCAAAAAGGCTACAGGAAAAAAAGCTAACCTTCTCCACTCAAAATCAGTCAGTGGTTCCCTATTGTATTACTCAGTAAAATGAAAAGTTAGGTTTGAATTCTCTCCATAATCTGGAATCACCTTTCCTTTTCAAGCTTACTCCCTTTTATGCCATAGTCTATATTTTGACCTAACTGGATTGCTTGATGTTCCCCCAGAGCATACACGATACTTTGTAGTCTCCAGACTAACCTCACTCCAGCAACCTACCGGCCAAATTACACACTCATATTAAAGACAAAATAAAAGCCATGTCTTGGAGAAATTCTTCCATCAACTCCCTTTCTTCTAATTCAGTAGTGAATTTTAACCCCAAAGACCTCTCAGTGGCATTTTGTCCCTCTTTTATGTATCTGCAGAATGAACATATCCTAGGGGATCTGTGCATGCAGGGAAGAGAGTTTCTTAAAAAGGAAAGAGTCAGAGAGCTGTGTTTGAATCTTGACTAGTGACCCTTTAACATCACCAAGCCTCAAACTCTTCATCTATAAAATGAGAGAATTTATAAAACTGATGAAGTAGGATAAACTATCCTATTATTAAACAGTTTAAATAATTTAACCATTAAATGCTTAACTTTTCAGAGAGTGTACTGGCATGACAGAAAGGCTGTTAGTTTTTTTTGTAAAGTGTCTGTCAAAATAAAATCTATCTTTTTGAATGATGGAGTAGATATAGATAATGTCTTAAGATTTCTTTCAGCTCTAAAGCCTACAATCCCAATATGAACTGAAACTGTAAATGAAGAGAACCGAGAAGCCCCAGAGAAGATAATAGATTTGTCTATGATCAATAAAGCTAGTAATCATTAGAGAAAGAAATTGAAACCAATCTTTGTCAGAGCTGGAAGACACCACTGAGATCAACTATTCCAAACTCAAAAAAGGGAAAACTGAAGCCTAGAAGAAAGTAACTTGCTAATTGGTGACAGAGCCCTACTTTCCCCATGTGTCAAAAGAGAAAGATTCTTTTACTATTTTCCTCATTGGGTTGATATGGTAAAGAAAATGCTAAGCATGAAAAGATTTTGAAAAAAATAAAAGCGAAAACGGGATAGTATATCTGAGGAAGACTGTGGCACTAACAGAATAATGTGGATGCACTAAAAATTAACTGAGTCCTGGCTCCACTATCACTAAATCTTCTATCACGACTTAGGCAAGCTACTTCTCCTTTCTGGGCTTCAGTTGACAAGGTTAATTTTCACACTCATTAACTGTGTGACTTCTATAACCCTTTCCCCCTCACATGTAAAATGTGAATAAATACCTCATAAGAGTTGTTGGAAGGATCAAATAAGATAATGCATGTACAACTTTTGCAAACTGTAAAGCCCATCATCATCATTAGTAAACGTTATAAAAGTTTGATACACAGAAAAGGACTGTTTCAGAAAGGTGAGGAGATTCACACTCAACTCAGGAATAATAATAACTATTATTATTATTATTATTATTATGTGAAAATTGAGCCCTTTCAGCACAGTTAAGTGATGTTTCAGAAAGGCAAGGGGACTCACTCAGCTCAGGTTTATTAACATTATTATTATTAGTCAGGATTGAGCCCATCTCCCACCGAAAAGAGATATATTGGAAAGGCAGGAGGACTCATTCAGCTGAAGTTTCATCATCATTATTATTTGTCAAGATTGAGCCCTTCCCGCCCAGGACAGAGATGCATCAGTGAGGCAGCGGGACTCACAGTCAGTTCGGGTCTCAGTTGTCCATACTGTTCTGAAACCCAGAAGCCCCTCCGGTCCTCCAGAGCGATGTAAGGTTTGTCCGGGTACCTGGCCCTGAACTTCTTCAGGAAGCCACCCTCGAAGTCCGCCAGCACCCCGTCCATGTCCACGAGCACCCGCAGGGACCTGCCCCGCGCCAGGCTGCCGAAGGAGGAGGAGGAGGAGGAGGAGGAGGAGGGCCGGGTCTCCGGGCTGCCGCGGGGGCCCCGAGCCTTGGCCCAGCCGAGCGACCTGCCAAACCGAATCATGGCCCCCAGGAAATGCCCGCGGGTCCCAGCTCAGCAGCATAAGACCCCGGGCCGTCCGGCAGCTCGGGCCTCAGGGCTAAAGCGGGAAGGATTTCTTCTCCTCCTCCCGGTTCCTCGGGCTTTTCTTCTCCTTCTTCTTCTTCCCTTTTTTCTCTCTTAGCTGCCCCTCCCTCCTTGGGCCCACTCAAGGTCATGATCCCCGCTGGGAGCGCCGGGGGAGCCGCCGCAGCCGCCGCCGGAGCCGGAGCCGAGAGAAGCCTCCCTCCCCCCGGCGCCGCAGACGCTGCCGACACCGCCCGCCGGCGATCCCCGGGCTCGCGGCGGGCGTCAGCGGACGAACATCTGGGCAGCTGTTGTCTCAGCTGTCGAGGCCCGGAGAGCCCTAGATACCCAGAGCCACCCCCCAGAGCGGCCCAGTCCCTGGCTCTGTCTGATCTCCAACGCTGGCAGGCGGGGGATGGGAAGAAAATGATAGAAGCAGGGAGGGAGACTGGAGGGGTAGGGAGGTGGCAGCAACCGCTGCTCCCCAGAACCTGTGCAAGGTACCAAATCACTCTGAAACCCAGCAACTGGAAACTGCCATAACCCGGCAGTGTTAACCTTGAAGTTCCTGTTCCCATTACCGGCAGGGGACTTAAAGCTGTAAGATCCCCTGACGTGTCGGAGCTAGACTGAAGCCGCGCCAGGAAGGCGTGTGTACCTTTAAGAGGAAACCTGCCACTCAAGTATCCTTCCTCCTCCTCCAAACACCTGTCTAAGTAGCTCCCCTTGCCCTGGAAAAATTGGGACACATAAAGCTGCTGGTGAAGTTATGAACTGATTTTTTATTTTGGAGAGGAGTTTAGAGCTATGCCCAAAGGCTATAAAACTTTGATCCAGCAACACAGATACTAGGTCTATATCACAAAGTAAAAGGAAAGGAAAAGGAAAGGGACTTATTTGTATAAAAATATTTAAAGCAGCTCTTTTTGTGATGCCAAAGTATTGGAGTTCAAATCTGGCTTCAGAAACTTCCTCTCTCTGTGACCCCGGGCAAGTCATTCAATCTAGTTTGTTTTTCTGTAAAATGAACTGGAGAAGGAAAAGGCAGACGACTCCAGTGTCTTTGCCAAGAAAACCCGATTGGTGGGGGCAGCTGGGTAGCTCAGTGGGTTGAGAGTCAGGCCTAGAGACGGGAGGTCCTAGGTTCAAATACGGTCTCAGACACTTCCCAGCTGTGTGACCCTGGGCAAGTCACTTGACCCCCATTGCCCACCCTTACCACTCTTCCACCAAGGAGCCAATACACAGAAGTTAAGGGTTTAAAAATAAAAATAAAAAAAGAAAACCCAGCTGGGGTCAGGAAGAGTCATGACCAAAAAACATTAAGCAACAACAAAAAATATTGGAAATCGAGGACATTCCCTATCAATTGAAGAATAGTTAAATGAGTTGTGGCATATGATTACAATCGAATACTATTGTATTATAAAAAGTGGTTATGGTTTCAGAAAATCCTGAAAGGACTTATATGAACCTATGCAAGGTAAAGTGACCAGAACCAGAACATTGTACACAGTAACAGCAATATTGTATAGTGTTCAGTTGTTCTCACTCAGAAATACAACAAAAGTAACCAAGTTCTGGGAGACTTATGGTAAAAAATTCTATCCAACTCCAGAAAAAGAAATGATGGAGTCTGCATGCATATCAAATCATACTTTTAAAAACTTTATTTATTTTTCTTGTTTTTTTCACAACATGGCTAATATGGGTATATGTTTTGTATGACTGCATATGTATAATCTATACCAAATTGCTTGCCTTCTCAAAGGAAGGAATAGAAGCAGGATAGAGGGAGGCAATTTGTCATTTAAAAATTAACATTAGAATTTTTTTTACATAATTGGAAAAATATTTAAAATTTCCAAAAGCAAAACAAAAGCAACATAGTATTCCTTGCAGCAGAAGCAAAAGGTGCCAAGCTGTAGCTGATATATATATGTATATATATATATATTCTTTTTTTAAGATTTAAATATTTTATTTTTTTAGAAAAATTTTCCATGGTTACATGATTCATGTTTTTACTTTCCCCTTCACTCCCCCTTCAGCCCCCCCCCATATCCAATGCATATTTCCACTGATTTTATTTTATTTTTATTTTTTTTATTTTTTTTTTTATTTTAAACCCTTAACTTCTGTGTATTGACTTTATAGGTGGAAGATTGGTAAGGGTAGGCAATGGGGGTCAAGTGACTTGCCCAGGGTCACACAGCTGGGAAGTGGCTGAGGCCGGATTTGAACCTAGGACCTCCCGTCTCTAGGCCTGGCTCTCAATCCACTGAGCTACCCAGCTGCCCCCCATCCACTGATTTTAAAATGTGTCATCAATCAAGACTTATTTACACATTATTGATAGTTGCATTGGTGTGGTCGTTTAGTATCTACATCCCCAATCATGTCCGCATCAACCCATGTGTTCAAGCAGTTGTTTTTCTTCTGTGTTTCCACTCCTGTAGTTCTTCCTCTGAATGTATGTAGCATTCTTTACCATAAGTCCCTCAGAATTGTCCTGGGTCATTGCATTACTGCTAGTACAGAAGTCCATTACATTCTATTTTACCACAGTATATTGGTGTCTGTGTACAATGTTCTTCTGACTCTGCTCCTTTCTCTCTGCATCAATTCCTGGAGGTCTTTCCAGTTCACATGGAATTCCTTTATTATTCCTTTGAGCACAATAGTATTCCATCACCAGCATATACCACAATTTATTCAGCCATTCCTCAATTGAAGGGCATACCCTTGTTTTCCAGTTTTTTGCCACCACAAAAAGTACAGCTATAAATATTTTTGTACAAGTCTTTTTATCTATGATCTCTATGGGGTACAAACCCAGCAATGCTATGGCTGGATCAAAGGGCAGGCATTCTTTTATAGCCCTTTGAGCATGATTCCAAATTGCCAGCCAGAATGGCTGGATCAGTTCACAGCTCCACCAGCAATGCATTAATGTCCCAATTTTGCCACATCCCCTCCAACATTCATTACTCTCCCCTGCTGTGATCTTAGCCACTCTGCTAGGTGTGAGGTGGTACCTCAGAGTTGTTTTGATTTGCATTTCTCTAATTATTAGAGATTTAGAACACTTTCTCAAGTGCTTATTGATAGTTTTGATTTCTTTATCTGAAAATTGCCTATTCATGTCCCTTGCCTATTTATCAATTGGGAGATGGCTTGATTTTTTTTTATACAATTGATTTAGCTCCTTGTATATTTGAGTAATTAGAACTGTCAGAGTTTTTTGTTATAAAGATTTTTTCCCAGTTTGTTGTTTCCCTTCTGATTTTGGTTGCATTGTTTTTGTTTGTACAAAAACTTTTTAATTTAATATAATCAAAATTATTTATTTTACATTTTGTAGTTTTTTCTAACTCTTGCTTGGTTTTAAAATTTTCCCTTTCCCATAGATCTGACAAGTATACTATTCTGTGTTGACTTAATTTACTTATAGTTTCCTTCTTTATATTCAAGTCATTCATTCATCCATTCTGAATTTATCTTGGTGTAGGCTGTGAGATGTTGATCTAAACCTAATCTCTCCCATATTGTTTTCCAATTTTCCCAACAGTTTTTGTCAAATAGTGGATTTTGTCCCAAAAGTTGGGCTCTTTGGGTTTATCATACACTGTCTTGCTGACATTTACCCCAAGTCTATTCCACTGATCCTCCCTTCTGTCTCTTAGCCAGTACCATATCGTTTTGATGGCTGCTGCTTTATAGTATAGTTTAATATCTGGGACTACTAGGCCACCTTCCTTCATGTTTTTTTTTTTTATTATTTCCCTTGATATTCTTGATCTTTTGTTCTTCCAAATGAACTTTGTTATTTTTTTTTTTTATCCTGGGACTCCATTCTAGGAGCATAGGGCCACAACCAGTAGGCAATGGGTCGCTCAGGGTCACCCAGCTGGGAAGTGTCTGAGCCCGGATTTGAACCTAGGACCTTTCGTCTCTAGGCCTGGCTCTCAATCCACTGAGCTAGCCCAGCTGCCCCTACTTTAGGTTGCAGTTTCTTTAGCAGATGTAGTTTTTATGGGGTGGGGTTGCTAGCCCCACGCCCAACCCTCCTCCTTTTTCATCCGGGCTAGGGACTGTCCTTAGCCCAGGAGTGGTAAGGGTGGGCGATAGGGGTCAAGTGACTTGCCCAAGGTCACACAGCTGGAAGTGTCCGAGGCCGGACTTGAACCTAGGACCTCCAGTCTCTAGGCCTGGCTCTCAATCCAGTGAGCCACCCAGCTGCCCCGAACTTTGTTATAGTTTTTTCTAATTCAGTAAAAAAGTTTTTTGGTAGTTTGATAGGTATGGCACTAAATAGGTAAATTAATATATATATGTATATATATATATATATGTATATATATTCTTTAATGCCTCTCTGGTTCAGATGGATCCTCTCAGATCACCACTCCCCTATACCAGTTGTCTTCCCCTATTACTTTTTAAACTCCTTGAAGACAGGGACTATCTTTGCTTTTATGTTTGTATTCCTGCCATGACATCTTCCCTAGAGGCTGATTTTACTTTTTAAAGGGAATTCCATCAAATTTGAAAAAAGAATTTCTGCCTCATAAAAAGGTAACAGTATAGACACTGAGTTTAAATATGACCTCAGACAAATACTAACTGTATGACCCTGGGCAAATCACTTAACCCTGTTTGCATCCATTTTCTAATTTCCAGAGAAGAAAATAGTAAAACCATTCCAGTAACTTTGCCAAGAAAATCTCAAAAGGGGTCACAAAATATCACAAAACTGAAAAAAAACAACTAAACCACAAAAACAACAAATGGACATTTCTTTATGCTGTCTTTAAGATCTTTACATTATTAACATCGTACTATCTCTGCTTTCTGCCACTTTAGAGTTGTAAATACTCCCACTGAAAATTTATCAAACAGTTCTCAATGCTAGTCAATTTGAGCTGGCTCTAACATACCTCTGCCTGGAACTCTAATTTGTACTTACTTGTATTATTAACTTGTGAGCTATTTAAGATCAGAGAATATATCTTTATATTTGTCTCCCTAGCAACCAGGATTGCCTTGAATGAAATAAGCACATATGTTTGCTAAATTTAATTCTCTCAGAAACAGAGTATAGATTTTTAAGAAAAAATCTTCTTGACAGTAGCCTAGCATATTCAAATAAATGATGGTAGATGATACAGAGAATTATCTTGCTCTCCTAGTTAGGGCTCCACACACAGGTGTTGTTTTCTTTAAATCTACCATTAATTAGTTGTGACCCTAAGCAAGTCGCCTCCTTTAATTTTCCTCATCTTAAAAACTTAGAAAGGTTGGGTGAGGGGAGCTTAGAGCTAGGATTTTTAGATATAAAATTGCATGGCATAATGACAATAAGATTGTGGATAGTCCCTGGGGAAATTATCTTTCTTTGTGACCATCCTAGTGTAATTGCCAGTTTGGGCAATTTTCCTAGATACTCATGCTGCTAGGATGAGGCAGGATATTCACTTTATTTCTTTGTTCTTAAATTTACATGATGATGTTATTATGAGTTTGGCCCATTGCCAACCAATACCCTACATTAAATGCTTTATAACTTAAGCTTCAATGACATTTTTAAGGCTTCAAAGAATAATAGGGATGCCCTTTACCTTTTTAGTCTAATCTGAGTGTTTTACTAAATTAAAGGTTCTAAAGTTTTAAAGTGATTGTTAAGTTTAGAATTTGTATTCCTCAATAAGTATTCCAATAGAGAACTTAAAAAAGAAAATTATTCCATAGGAGTCTGTTTTATCCTCTCATATTTCTCCTATATCTTCCCCTGTGCTGTTTCCTTGACAATAAAGATGGAGCAGCTTCTTACTCTGGAGATTTTAGCAAAGCAGTTGGATAGAGAGTAAACTGATACTGAAAAAATAGCTAAATTGATACCAGGATGGATTGTGTGGTGATAAAAGACTGTTGAGGCAGACTGAAATGTCTTTAATTGATTCCAAAGGCAATATGGGAAAAGAATTGTTAATTCTTTTTATTATTATTTTACATGTCAATACAATTTTTAATAATCATTTACTAACACTTTGTAATCTATGTTCTCTCCCTCGTTCTCACCCTTCCTCCCTCCCCAAGATGGAAGGTAATATGATATAGGTTGTATATCATGTTATCATGCAGTACATATTTCCATTTTCATCATGTTGTAAAAGAAGACACAACACGTATAGTAGAGAAAAATTCATGAAAGTTATATAATGAAGAATAGTATGCTTCAATCTGCATTCAGACTCTATCAGTTCCTTATGTGGGAGTGGATAGCCCTTTTTGTCATGAGTCCCTCGGAGTTGTCTTAGATCCTTGCATTGCTGATAACAAATAACTCGTTTATAATTGATCATACATTATTATTGCTACTATGTATAACATTCTTCTGGGAGAACTGATCATTCAATTAACAAAATTTTGTCAGTTACCTACTATGTGAAAGGACCTATATTAAGAACTGGAGATACAGAAACAAAAATGAAACTCTCTGACTTCAAAGAGGTTACACTCATTGTGGGATTACACAGATATTACAGATAAACATAAATACAAAGTAACTTGAAGAGGGAAAGAATACTAGCAATTGAGAGAGTCCAAGAAGTTAAGAACTCTAACTAATGAAGGACATGACTTTGAGTCCCTTCCCATATGTAGGCCTCAGTTTCCTTGCCTGAAAAATGAGGGGTTTGAGATATTTCTTCCAGTTTGAATATTTTAAGATTCTAAAACCAAAATGGAAATGTATATACCTATTTAGTTCATTATGGGTAGGAAATGGCAACATTGTACAATGTTTTCCTGGTTCTGCTTATTTCACTCTGCATCAGTTCATGTAGGTCTTTCTAGCTCTTTCTGAAATCATCCATTCATTATTCCTTATAGCACAATAGAATACTAACATATACCACAATATAGCCATTCCCTAATTGAGGGACATCCCTTCAGTTTCCAATTCTTTGCTATCACAAAGAGTAGTTATGAATATTTTTATACAAACAGTTCCTTTCCAATTTTTTTAAATTTTCTTTGGGATACAGACCTAGTTAGGGGTATTACAAAATCAAAAGATATGCATTATTTTATATTTGTTTGTACAAAACCTTTTAAATTTAATATAATCAAAATTATTCATTGTCTATCTTGTAATGTTCTCTGTCTTCTTTGGTCATAAATTCTTCCCTTTTTCATAGATCTGACAGTAAACTATATTCCCCTAATTTACTTAGAATATCACCCTTTACCTCTAAATCATATACCCATTTTGACCTTATCTTGGTAGAAGGTGTGATGCTGAATATATTAAATTTAAAAGGTTTTGTGCTAATGAAACCAATGTGGCCAAGATTAAAAGAAAAGCATTAAATTGGGGAAAAATTTTATAGACAGTTTCTTGGATAGAAGTCTCATATCTAAAATATGCAGAGAACTTTTGTCAAATTTATAAGAATATGAGTCATTCTCCAATTAACGAATGGTCAAAAGATATGAATAGACAGTTTGGGGATAAAGAAATGAAAGTTACATATAACTATATGAAAAAATGCCCTCATTCATTATTGATTAGTGAAATGCAAATCAAAACAATATCTCACACCTGTCAAAATGGCTAAAATGATAAACGGGCAAAATAACAAATGTTAGAGAGGATACACAAAAATGGGGACACTAATACACTGTTGGTGGAACTGTGAACTAATTGATCCAGCCATTTCATAAAGCAAACTGGAATTATGCCCCGAGTTTTAAAAACATGTATTCCTTTTGACCCAGCAATACTACTATTAAGTTTATTTCCCAAAGCGATCGAGGAAGAAGGAAAAGAACCTATATGTTCTAAAATATTTATAGCAGCTCTCTTTGTAGTGACAAAAACTGGAAATTAAAAAGATGCCCATAAATTGGGGAATGGCTAAACAAGTTATGGCATATGGTTGTGATGGAATACTACTGCACCATAAGGAATAATGAGCAGGCTAATTTTTTAAAAAGTGAACTTCATGAAGTGTGAAAGGAGTAGAACCAAGAGTACATTATATACAGCCACAAAAATATCATTTGAAGAGTGACTTGTAAATGGGCACCTTCAGAGAAAAAAATTGATAAATAGAAATAATTAAGACATAGCTTTATATATACATATATCTTTTTTGTCAAATGATGCCTTTTTTAATGGTGGGGAGAAGGATTTACCGAAGTATTTTAATGCAACAAATAAGTAAATAAATACATTTAAATTTTCAAAAAATTAAAATAAAATAATTTATAAAGATCCCTACCGGGGGCAGCTGTGTGGCTCAGTGGATTGAGAGCCAGACCTAGAGATTGGAAATCCTAGGTTCAAATCTGTCCTCAGACACTTCCTAACTGTGTGACCTTGGGCAAGTCACTTAACCCCCACTGCCTAGCCCTTAAAGCTCTTCTTTCTTGGAACTGATACACAGTATTGATTCCAAGATGGAAAGTAAGAGTTTAAAAAAAAAAAAGATCCCTATAGGCTGTATTTTGACTTAGAAAACCACACATTAACATTATCTATGTTTTATTACATTTGATTTATTTTACTAATTATTCCCAAATTACATTTTAATCCGATTTGGGTTTGACACATGATATAGTCCAATGCCCTTATTTTTCAGACAAGGAAATTGATGTACAAGAAAGATAAATGATCTAGTGGCCCTGAACTCTTTTACCACTCTGAACATCAACCAGTTATATTCCTGGCCTTTCTGTCTTTTCCTAGAGCAGTTTTCCTGCCCCTTATACAAAAGCTCTTGTCCCCTGACTAGTTATTTCTCTAATGCCATTCTCATTCTTCAAACCGCTAAGACTCAAACCTTTAGTCATTTTTTATTATAGTTTCCCCTTGATTTTCTTTACTAGTCACCAATCCAATGAGGTTCCAAGCAAGTCATGTAGATTCTGATTCTTCAGCTCTTCAGGATCTCTTTGAATCAGACCCTTCTATCAACCCAGCTTTATTTTTACAGAATCTTTACACTAGAAGGATTATTTAGATGTTAACTAGTCTAACCTCCCATTTAGTTCAGGAAATCCTCTATAGCGCCCCTGATAGATTGCCAAATGTAATAAGGATTCTTATTCACTTCTGTGTCAGAGTTAAGCTTAGCATTCAAGTATTCCAATGAGCCAATGATTCATTGATGTAGGTTTCCCTCCAACAATACATACAGTATCCCATTTATACCTGCCCACCTTTTCCAAGTCTTCTCATAAATTCAACACAGAGGGACTACCCAACATGCTGGGGACCTTCACTGAATTCTCCTATAATCTGGAGGATAGAACTGGAGGAACAAGTTGTCTATCCATCAGTTATCCCTCATTCTTTTCTTGTGACCAGCCCATCTTCTTTTTCAATCTTCTATTATTTTTACTTTCTTTGAACTGCTTCTACTTTGTGTTTGCTTTCTTTTCTTTTTTCTTAAACCCTTACCTTCCATCTTAGAATTAGTACTGTGCATTGGTTCCAAGGTAGAAGAGCAGTAAGGGCTAGAAAATGGAGACTAAGTGACTTGCCCAAGGTCACACAGCTAGAAAGTGTCTGAGGTCATATTTGAACCCAGGACTTACTGTCTCTAGGCCTAGCTGTCCATATACTGAGCCACCCAGCTGCCTCCTATTTGCTTTCTTTATAATGGACCTCAACCTGCTCGGTTTGTACCCTCATCAATCAACAAATTAAGCACCTACTATGTTCCAGGTACTGTGTTGAGTCTTGAGATACAAATACAAAATGTGACCTTAAGATTACCTTCTCCTGGGGTATACAGTAGATTTATAGATAAATACAAGCAATGTACAAAATAAATACAAAGTCGCTCAGGAACACTAGCAATCAGGCAAATTAGGAAAGAGCTCCAAGAAGCTAACCTTTAAGCTGAGTCTTGAGGAGAGCTAGGTTTACAAGACAGAGAGCTGAGTAGAGAGTGAGTTCTAGGCACAGGGCCCAGCCTAAGCAAAAGGATGGATGCTGTGTAGAGGGAATACCCTCTAGTTGGGCTAGACTGTCATATGTAAAAGGGAATTATGTCAGTCAGTCAGTCAGTCAGTCAGTCAACAAGCATTTTGTGTCAAGAAAGACAAAGTCAAGTATCTCAGGGAGCATACATTATAATGGCAAGGATGAAGGTAATAACTGGGTATATACAAGATATGAACAAAGTATATAGGAAGTGGTTACCTGTAAGATGGAATGAATAGGTTAGGGGCTGAGAAAGGCCTTTTGCAGGAGTAATAAGGCAGTGATGGCAAACCTTTTAGAGACTGAGTGCCAGGCCCTGCCCCCACTCCAGACCAAGTGTTGTGTCCCTCCCATCCATGAGTGCTGGGCACAAAGTACACATACCCCCTCTTACCCCACACAGGGGAGGGAGGAAGCGCTTCCATTGGGCTGCTGATAGAGGGGCAGGAGATGTGAAAAAAATATCATCAGACACTATGGCAAGGGGGAGTGCAGTAGCTCTGCCCAAGTCCTTCTGACTTTCTAGTAACAAACTTGGGGGGGGGGACGACCTCGTACCCACAGAGAGTGCTCTGCATGCCATCTTTGGCACCTGTGCCATAGGTTCACCATTATTGTAATAAGGAAGTTTAGGAGAGGGGAAGGTTTGAGGAAAAACATAATGAATATGGGTTTGTTCATTTTGATTTTGAGATTCCTATGGGACATCCAAGGTTGAGAGACTGAAAAGGCATTTGGTATTGCAAAACTGGAACTCAGGAGAGAGATTAGGCTTAGATATATAGATGAATCTTTTACATAGCTAATGAGATTACCAAGTGAAATAGAATAGAGAGGAAGAAGAAGAGGTTAAGAGTTTAGGGGGAATAGTTGACATAACTGAGGCAAGGACAAAAAGATCTGAGAGCAATATGATGAAAACTTAGAGAAGCCTTCTTCCAGAAAAAAGAGAATGATCAAGTGTCAAAGGCTGCACAGAGGTCAAGAAGGATAGAGATTGAAAAGATATCATTATATTTGGCAATTAATAGATCACTGATAATGGTTTAAGATAGTAGTTTCAGTTTAATTGTGGAGATTGGAAGTCAGACTGAAGAGGGTTTTGAATCAATGAGATGAAAAGTGAAAGCACTTTTTGTAGATACTTTTCTCTAGGAGTTTATCTCAGGAGGAAAAAGATAAAGGATGATACACTGGATCAAGTGAGGGTGTTTTAAAAATAGGGGAAATGTGTACATTTCAGGGAGAATATATATGGAAACATTGAAAATTGGAGAATATGGGTTTGATAAAAAGTATATTTACTTGAGAAGTTGAGATTAGGATGGAATTAAAGAGGAATTTGCCAACCTCTTTGTGAGAGACAGGGGGAATAAGAAAATAATGGGGAAAGACATTGGATTAATTTGAGATGTGTGGTAGGGGAAGAGTTACTGGTGAAGAGCTTCCATATTTTTCTATGAAGTATGAGGCAAAATTTTCATTTGAGAAGGTTGGAGGGCACAAAGGATCATTGATTAAGCACCTACTGTGGGAACTCTACTATGTGTTTTTTTTTTAACATTTATTAATAATCATTTTTAACATGGTTACATGTTTCATGCTCCTATTTTCCCCTTCACCCCCCGCACTCCCCCCACCCATGGCCGACGCACTTTTCCACTGGTTTTGTCATGTGTCCTTGATCAAGACCAATTTCCCAATTGTTGGTGGTTGCATTGGTGTGGTAGTTTCGAGTCCACACCCTCAATCATGTCCGCCCCGACCCATGCGTTCAAGCAGTTGCTTTTCTTATATGTTTCCTCTCCTTCAGTCCTTCCTCTGAATGTGGGTAGCATTCTTTACCATAAATCCCTCAGAATTGTCCTGGGTCATTGCATTGCTGCTGGTACAGAAGCCCATTACATTCAATTTTACCACAGTATATCAGTCTCTGTGTACAATGTTCTTTTGGCTCTGCTCCTTTCGCTCTGCATCAGATCCCGGAGGTCTCTCCAGTTCGCCTGGAACTCCTCCAGTTTATTATTCCTTTTAGCACAATAGTATTCCAT
>NC_058130.1:269856804-269887616 GCF_016433145.1 Gracilinanus agilis | reverse complement strand
TGTTGATGGTTTTAGGTATATACTGTTTATTATTTTTAGGAAAGGTCCTTCTATTCCTATACTTTTCAGTGTTTTCAATAGGAATGGATGCTGTATTTTGTCAAAGGCTCTGCTATGTGTTTTTGTAAATATTATATGATCTCTACAACAACCCTGTAGAGTAGGTACTATCCCTAATTTACAGTTGAGAAAACTAAAGCAGTCAAAGGTTAAATGGCTTACCCAGAGTCACACAAATAAGTGTCTGAATTTTGAACTCAAGTCTTTTTGGCTCTAGGTCCAGTGCTCCATCCACTGTGCAATCTAACCATCTTTGTGGGTGTCATGGAAAGCTTCAGAAGGGATGAAAAAGGTAAGAACAGGTATTGAGTTAAGTGAAAGGGCAAATTAATTAGGGAAGTCTTAAAAGGATTGCATTGCTATAGTTAAGGTTCATATTGAGGTTATGTAACAAATTTATAGTGGACCCAATCTAGATGGTTTTATAACCTTTTTTGTAACTTTTTCTAGTTCTATTCAATAGCATGTGAATAACATCCAAGGTTCAGCTTGGCAACACATTATGAGCTGAAGATATATGAATGGACATATGAATATAGGAG
This sequence comes from Gracilinanus agilis, assembly GCF_016433145.1. Classification (NCBI taxonomy): domain Eukaryota; kingdom Metazoa; phylum Chordata; class Mammalia; order Didelphimorphia; family Didelphidae; genus Gracilinanus; species Gracilinanus agilis. The sequence goes on along the minus strand of NC_058130.1, from coordinate 269,887,014 downwards.
ACTGTAATATAGAGGATAGGGTAGAGTTGAACTGATTCCTACCAATCAAGCGATTAAGAAAGAGAAGGGAGGAGAGTACATCCAGTTCAGGGGTGATGGTCTGATGGGTGGAGGGACTGGAAATCACAGAGAAGTCAAGCAAGGTTAGAAGTCCTAAAACAAAAGATAGAAGGAATGATAAACAATTATGATCAGATAAAGGGATTTCATATTTCATGAACATAGAAGTTGAACATGAGGGAAATGGCAAAGTTTCTGTATGTAGTTGAAGAGGAATAGAGAACTAGGTCTTGAGAAATAAGTAAATTGAGGAACTATAAAGTTAAGATGCTTAGGAGTATTAGTATCTGTGTTGAAGTTTCCTATTATCAGGGGTAGTCTTCAATAGAGGATAGTAAAGAGTTTCTAAGGGATTCACCAAGGGGTTGAGACAGGAAAGGGAAAGCAGTATATATCCAGTACTAGAGAGTGTCCTGGGAAAGTACTGAAGATGGAGGAATTAGAAGTCATGGTAGGTACAAAGAGAAGAGTTAGGAATCATAAAGGAAAAGATGGAATGATAAAAGATTATGATCAGATAAAGAAATTTTGGAATTCATGAGAGTAATAGCATTTATATAGTACTTTAAGATTTCAAAAACATCTCATTTTATTCTCAAAACAACCTTTGAAGGTATTACTATCTTCGTTTTATAGACAAATAGAGGTTAAGTGACTTGTCTAGGCTTACACAACTAGTGTATGACATTTGATCTGAACTTGAGTCTTCCTGGCTAATGTATGACATTTGATTTGAATTTGAGTCTTCTCAACCTTGAAAAACACAAAACTACCAAAGTAGTTAGAAAACACAAGTTTTTAATCAGGACAAAGAAAACAGTGCTTAGATTCGGACACTACACAGAGTCAAGAGCTAGATACTACACAGAACCAAAGCTCTGGGACTCTGGAAAAATGTTTCTGGGAAAGGGGATTCCAAAAACACAGTTGACACTCTTCCTGGCTTCAGGTCCAGTGATCATTGTGCCACCTAGAACACTTGTGATGGGAAGATCAAAGGTATGATCATCTTCTGTATAGTTGAGGTGGAATGGAGAGTCTTAGGAATTTAGTAGACTATGGAACTGGAAAGTTAGGGGATGAGGGAGTATCAATATATACTGAAGGTCCCCTACAGTAAGGGCAGGAGTCAGGGAATACAGAAAGATGGTGAGCCAGGCATTGAACTCCTTGAGGAAAGCAGTAGCATGACCTCAGAAGTCAGGGAGTGAGGGTAGGGGGTGAAAGATAGAGTGGGTCACCAGGATCAGGATTGAGTTATATGTTTGAAAAGGGACAACCACAAGGTAGAGGTTGCCAACGTCAGTGGTAGCCTTAGTTTTCTTATTTGTAAAAAGTGGGTAATCTTGTCAGATAATCTCCAACCTCTCTTTCAGATTTAATATTTTTGGATTATGTTACTTGTTCATCACACCTTTCTTGATCTACATAACTAAAACCATTATCTTTTTTTCATGCCACTCCTTGATGGATATCAAGTCAACAAGCATTTATTAAGCACTATAAGCATAGTGCTAAATTCCAATAATATGAAGAAAGGCAAAAAAAGTCCCTACCCTCTAGGAGTTAAAAATTTGGAGAGGGTGACTACAGGCAAACAATTACCAAGATAAAGACAGGAAAAAATGGAGAAAATCACAGCAAGAAAGGCACTAGCTTTGAGGAAGGTGTAGGGGCCAGGAAAGAATTCTTGTACAAGATAGGATTTTAGCTGGGATTTGAAAGAAATCAGGGAAACCAGGAAGTGGAAACTAGGAAAAGAACTCTAGGCATTGGAGAAGACAGTGAAGACAGAAAGAATAGAGAGATCAAATATCTTGTGAGAGAAATACCAAGGCCAGTTTCCCTTTATCATAGTATATGTTTAGGAGTAAAAAGTTTAAGAATACAAAGAGATAGTTGATGGACATATATACAGAATGATTTTTTTGGACAACTTGGAAATTAGTTTTGCTTGAAAATGCTTATGTAGAGGACAGCTGGGTAGCTCAGTGGGTTGAGAGCCAGGCCTAGAGACAGGAGGTCCTAGGTTCAAATATGGCTTCAGACACTTCCTAGCTGTGTGACCCTGGGCAAGTCACTTGACCCCCATTGCATAGCCCTTACCACTCTTCTGCCTTGGAACCAAAACATAGTATTGATTCTAAGGGGAAGGCAAGGATTTAAAAAAAAAAAAAAAAAAGAAAATGCTTATGTGATAAAAGAGATTTTTTTGTTCTCAATTTCTTCCTTTTCTCTTTCTTGTTCCTTTCTTTCCTTCTTCCTTTTTTTTCCATGAGTAGGAAGCAGTTGGAAAAATAAATACTTGATAATACAAAATTTTAAATTTTATTTTAAAAAAGAAGACTCTAAAAGTTAAGTTTGGGTCAGATTATAAAAGGCTTTAAAAGCCAAAGAGAAAATTTTATATTTGATCTTGGAGGGAATATGGAGTGACTGTAGTTTATTGAGTGGGGATTGGGGTGGTAACATGGACAGACCTGCAATTTAGGAACAATCTGACCAATGAGAAGGAAGATGGACTAGAGTGGGGAAAGACTTTAGGCAAGAACAGCCAAAAGTTACTGTGGTAATACAAGGAAAAAGTAATGAGGGCTTTGCTAGGATTGTGGTAGTGTCACAGGAGAAATGGGAGTTTGTACAGAAAGATGTATAAGAATTGAACAGAGCCAGTACCCAAATGTAATAATAATGATCAATATGATAAATTTTATACAGTGCTTACTGTGTGCCAGGCACTGTGCTAAACATTTTAGAATTGTTTTATTGGATCCTCACAACAACCCTGAGAGGTAGGTGCCATCATCATTCCTGTTCCAAAAGGTTATCTAGAATTGAAAAGACTTGGCAATAAGATATAAATATATGAAATGAGAGTGAAAAGGCAAAGATGACATCCGGGTTTTGAACCTGGGTAACTGGGAATTTGGTGGCGTTCTGAAGAATAATAATAGTAATAATAACTTTTATAAAGTTTTGCCAACTGCCTTACAAATCTCTCACTCAGTCTTCACAACAGCCACGGAAGTAAGGGCTATTATTATCCCTTTTTAACAGATGAGAAAACTGAGGCTTTGAGTGGATAAATGCCTTGTCCATGATTGAACAGTTAAGGAAATGTGTGAGGTCCAATTTGAACTTGGGCTTCTTGACTCCAGGCCCAGCGCTCTTTGCTACCCAGATGCCTAACAGGGATAAAATAAAGTATTTTTAAAAAAATTCCCAAGGTTCTCAATCTTGAATAGGCCGTTTCCATATCAGCAAAATAATTCAGAGTGATACACATAATGACAACTTGGCTTCGGGAAGAGAACAGCACCTGAGTTCTATTTTCGTGACTCTGTACCTGTTTCCTGTTTCCCTTTATGTGAAATCAAGAGAGGGGTGGAGGTCGGAATAGATGGTCCAACGTCCAAGGACCCTTTCTACATCTCTAGCTCTACATCTAAGAGGATGTTTTGACAATGCTAGGACAGGGACCCGGATTTAAAAATTTCCCAAACTCCTCTTCCTCAGACCAAAGAGCAACCATCCGGTTCCTGAGATGGTAGACAACAGTTTCTATGGCAGCAGTAACCGGTCTCCGCGCGGTTGTAATCTCGCGGTACCTGTCTCGGCGGAAGTGACGGCAGGCGGGAGTTCCTGCGGCCCCCCCACCTTGGTCAATCGCTGCAAGTCCACAGAGCTCCAACCTTTTCCCGCCTGAGGAGCTGCTGCCGTCTGGGCCTCCCTCTGCCCTGTCCCCCTATCCCCCGTTCCCTTCCTCCCCGGGATGAACATGGCGTCTGCCCTGGAGCAGTTCGTGAACAGCGTCCGGCAGCTCTCCGCTCAAGGTCAGTCTCCAGGCCGCCGGGCCCAGCCCGGCCCGGTCCGGCCCACATTCCTTCACCTGGGCCGTAGCTTAGGCTCCTCAGCAGGCAGGGGGTCTCTGGGTGGGGGAGGTCGCCGTCTCGTTCCGGCCTCATTCATTCTCCTAGGCCCATACTCCCACCTCCCGCCAGGCTCCCGCGCCAAGCTGCAGCGGTGCCTCCCCCTCCAACGGGGGCCCAGCTGGTGGCTCCGGAGGCTCGTCTGCCCTAGAGAGCTTCCCCTCCCCCTTTCCGCCCCCCAGCTCCGCCTCCACTAGCCGTTTGTGGGGGAAGGAGGAGAGGCGAGAACGATCTTCTGCTCCTTCTTTCGTTCCCGAATCTAGATCCCATCCCCTCTTGGCCACCAGGCCGGGTCCCTCTCGGAGAGAGTCGCTTTGCTTGACAGTTTGCTGGGCGGTGACTTCCGCCATCGCTTCATCCTGCACTGCGATTGGCGAGGAGGGACCCCCTTCCCTTTTCATGATTGGCCGAACGCCTGTCAGTCTTATCCGCTGCCCCTTTGGGAGCTTCTTGGGGAAGGAGGCTCACCATATAGTTTGAATTATGGGCTCCTCTTTTCTTGGCCACTCCTGGACTTTCTGCCTTTCCCTTCGACAGCTAAAGGACATGTGCACCAACGGCTTCTCTGTCTTCTAGTTTCTGCCTTATGTCCCCTTTTCAGAATCTAAAACTGTGTGCTTTGGTCCCCCCCGCCCCCCACCCCAGAAAGCCAGTAGATTTGGGAAGTCCTTCCTCATGCAGTTCAGTTTTTAAGAGTGGAATGAAGAGAATTCCAGGTGTAATTCTAGCACAGAATTATTAAAGAGAGGCCTCATAAAAAAAAAAAAAAACACAACACTTAGAGAAGAGGTGATCATTAAGAGCCAATTGTTCAAAAAAAAAAAGATGTAGTTTGGTTAAAGTACTGGGTTTGGAATCAGAAAGGCCTGAGTTCAAATCCTCATTCAGACATTTTAAAACTTTGTGACTTTGATCGAGTTGCTTAATCTCTCAGACCCATAATTTTTTCATCCTTAAAATACTGATAATAGTACCTATTTAGTTCCTAAAAAGTTGCTTGTGAGGCTTAAATGAGCTGTGTGTAAAGTGCTTTGCAACCTTGCAGAGCTAAGGGAGAGCTATTTTTAAGAACTAGTTATACTGGACTAATCTCATTTCCTCTTAACACAGTTTAGACTAATAGAGCAAAGAAATAATCTGACTGTGTTTCTCACAATATCCTTATGGATTAGGTGAACTAAACGTAGAACATTTTAAATGGGCCATGAGTGTTGATTAACATATTGGAGAGAGGTCACATATCCTGTAGTTCTGCTTTTGGCCCGATTCTATTCAGCTTTCTAGTTGGTTACTTGGTTAAAATAACTTAGATCAAATTTGTTTATAATATCTAATATATGGGATGACAGAAGTGGAAACAAAAAAGATTTTGACAGCTGAGGTTAGTGGCTGAAGTGAATAGGATGAAATAGTATAGGAATAAATGCAGAAACTTGCACCTGGGTTCAAAAAAATCATCTGAACAAGTACAGAATGAGAAAGCAATTTGAAGATCTAGGGCTTTTAATGAACTCTAGCTCAGTATTAGAAAAAGCTGATGTGATCTTAGGCATCACTAACAGGAGCATACTGTTCATGGTGCAGGACATAATATAGTCCCATCATAACATTATTATGCTAAACTCCACTTGCCTTAATTTAGAACACATATTTACAAACTACAACGTGACTGGAAGAGGGTGATTAATAAGGTGAGGGGACTTATAAGAGGATTAATTTTAAGAATAATGATACTTAGGCAAAAAAAGAGAAGATTTAGGGAGATGTGGCAGCTTCTTTGAGGTAGTAAAGAGTTACCATGTGGAAGAAGGATTAGCCTTTTTCAGTTTGGTTCAAAGGGTAGAATGAATACCCCTGGGCAGAAGACACAGGGAGCCATATTTTCATTGAAATATAAAGATTAACTTCCTGTTAATTAGAACTGCCCCAAATCTAGATTCAATGTTTTTGAGTACAGTGATTGTCCTATCACTGGAAATGACTACATAACAGAGATACTATAAATTAGATCCATAGTTTGCATAGGAATTAGACCACATACTTCAAAGTCTCTTCTAGCATTAAGATTGTAAATCTGTGAGGCAATTTGTGCCTCTTCTTTTATATATCTTCACTTAATTCTATATCCTAGGTAAGGCATTCAGGACAGAGTAGGGTAGTAAGGGTAAAGGGGTCATGATTCAATAGAAGGAACACTAGACTTGGAATCAGGAGACTTAAATTTAAGTTCTTTTTACTCTATTTCTTACCTAAATAGACTTGGGCAAATTTTTTCATCTCTCCGAACCTCAGTTTTTTTCAAATGTAAAACGGAAAGAATAATAATTGCAGTTACCAACTTATAGCATTGCTTAGAGAGTCAATTGAGATAATGAAAGTTGGTGCTTTATAATTGTGAAACTGCACATAAAAATAAATTGTTACGTCAGTTCAGCTGCATATATGGCTCTAATGTTGGGCAAATAGCTTAATTTATCTGTACTTCATAAGGTCAAAGGATTTGAATCATCATGAAAGGATCATATTTATCATCTTTTCCAACCTTCATTTTGCAGATGAATAAATTGAGGCTTAGAGAGGTTAATTGACTTATTCAAAGTAGTAAGTAGCAGTTCATTCCAAAATAAATAGTGATGGTCACACTTGATTGTTACTAAGATTTGTGTATTATTGTACATGTATATGAGGCAGCTAGGTGACTCAGTAGATAGTAGATAGATATTTCCTAGCTTTGTGACGTTGGGCAAGTCACTTAACTATTTGCCAGTTTCCTCATCTGTAAAATGAGCTAGAGAAGGAAATGGCAAACCTCTCCAGAATCTTTGCCAAGAAAACCCCAAATGGGGTCATGAATAGTTAGGCAGGTCTGAAATAACTAAACTAATAACAACACACACATGTGTTCTTTTTTTTTTTTTTTTTTTTTTTTTTTGTCTTCCTGCTTCCTTGAAAATAGAAATTGTTTCTGTCTTTTATGTATCCCCAAGGCCTGCCACAGCGCCTGGCTCATGGGAGCTTTTATTGTTTTTTAATTGGTTAGTTATCATCCTCTATTAACTGATGCTATATGGCATCATTTCTTGAATAAGGACTTTTCCCAAGGGAGAGAAACATCCTTGATGAGATCCCATGTTTTGTTTACTTCCATAACTCTTAAGCTTTCCATTTTTTTCTACTGCTATAGAATGCATTGCTACTCTATTCCTTTCTGTAAATCTTTATCTGCAGTATTGAAGAGGGGTAGTGTTAAGGTAAATTTCCTTAATGTATTAGAGTCTGTATTTCTTCTCAGTTCTGTACCTTGACATTTGATTATTGTTGCTAGTCATAATATTATGATAAAAAGTAGAAAAGCAAAATTTTACTTATCTTGATTTAATCAGTTTTATATTTTATATCTTAGTTATCATATTTTATATCTTTATTTGATCATCAGTAACTAGTTTACCTTAAAATACTTAAATGGGGGGCAGCTGGGTAGCTCAGTGGAGTGAGAGTCAGGCCTAGAGACGGGAGGTCCTAGGTTCAAACCCGGCCTCAGCCACTTCCCAGCTGTGTGACCCTGGGCAGGTCACTTGACCCCCATTGCCCACCCTTACCAATCTTCCACCTATGAGACAATACACTGAAGTACAAGGGTTTAAAAAAAAATACTTAAATGTTACTATTTCTCCTAACCTCCCAAATGCCAAGATTTCTTTTCTTTTCTTTTCTTTTTTTAAACCCTTAACTTCTGTGTATTGGCTCCTAGGCAAAAGAGTGGTAAGGGTAGGCAATGGGGGCCAAGTGACTTGCCCAGGGTCACACAGCTGGGAAGTGTCTGAGGCCGGATTTGAACCTAGGACCTCCCATCTCTAGGCCTGACTCTCAATCCACTGAGCTACCCAGCTGCCCCCCAAATGCCAAGATTTCTGATAGAGAAATAGCATATGTGAAGAAGCATAGTATATCAGCCTCATTTGTTTAGTTATTTAGTTATTCTATTGATACTTTAACCAATGGATGTATTTTCAGAATTAATTTTTCTTCCCAGTCCAGTATCTATTGATTCTTAGTCACCAGTTATAGAGTATATTGGATTTACTGTAGTCCTGCTTTGGCTGTCTAAGTGACAAAGAGCTAATTGTTCCTAAACATCATTTTCCTGTTTAGTTGTTCTCTGGTACTTATTGGTTTGAAACATTTTTTTACCTAAAAGGAAAGTATGGGGTGGGGGAAAACATGTGAAGGTATTAAACTAGAGGAAATGATCTAGTTCAGGGATTCCCAAGGTGGCTACTACCGCCCCCTGGTGGGTGCTGCAGCAATCCAGGTGATGGCCACTGGTGTGTTTATCTTTCCTATTAATTGCTATTAAATTTGAAAAAACTTTAGTTTCCAGGGGGCTAAATAATATTTTTTCTGGAAAGGGGGCAGTAGGCCAAAAAAGTTTGGGAATCACTGATCTAGTTGACTCCTATTCATAAGAGCTTTGATAAATACAGGGAATATTTTTTTGGTTGAATCATTTGGCGCATTTTCTTTATTTCTTTTAAATGATCAATTTAAAAATTGATCAAACACCATTATATCCTATATTATGACTACCTGAAAAGTGAATTAGAGCTATAATGTAGCTAGAATCTTTTTTTTTTGAGTAGCAGTGATGTTATTTTTAAATGTTTTCCTAATAAAATCTTACATTTGTTTTCATTTCCATTTAAATCATCATGTGGCTCACCTATCACTTTAATAAAGAAAATATCAACTAAATAATAAATAAACAAATGAGCTATGAAATAAAAATAATTTTTTGTTGATGTTCTGAAATTTAAATCAGCATATCTAGAAAGAAAACATTAGAAGATTCCAAGATTAATTCCAGTATGACTGCTTCTTTATCTGTTTTGAAGTATGTACTGCACAAACTCAGTTTATGATAACTGAACATGTGCTGACCTTCATCTGTAAAAGTATTGATACTAACCTATCAGTAGCAGAACATATTCTTTAAGTTGTTTTTTTCCCCAGTGGTAATAAATTTGCATGAATACATTAACATTCTTTTATGACCATGGACATGTACTTTATAAGATAGCTGATAGTGTTTGAGGGAGTGGTATATAGCTTAAGCCATGATCATGGTGAAAGTTGACAGAATTAAAGGAAAAATTGTGATATTTAATGATTTCCTGAAATGTTTGAGAATGAAAGATATTTATTTTTGGTATTAGCCTTAATTTTTACAACTTAGTATTTATATACACTTACAGTTTATTCTTTATTTTCTCATATTTTTACAGTGTTGTCTTTACCCTTTTGTGTCAGTTTGTTGTGCCATGAGTGAATAATGCCATTATTTGATGTTTTCTAGGGCAAATGACTCAACTTTGTGAATTGATAAACAAAAGTGGCGAACTGCTAGCAAAAAATTTATCTCATCTTGATACAGTGCTTGGTGCTTTGGATGTACAAGAGCATTCCTTGGGGGTCCTTGCAGTTCTGTAAGTGTTGTTTTATTTAATAACTTGAAATTCTTATGAACCAGTTTTGTGGACTATCTTTTATATGAGAAAGGAAGCAAATTAAGGAAAATTAGTTTTTCTGCAAAACTGAAGCTGCCATAGTACTGTCATTATAGCAACATAGTAATTTTAGAATTGATCAAAACTACAGGATTCTGGTGCTGGATAGGACCTTCAAGATAATTTAGTTAAATTTTGTAATTTTTCAAAGGAAGAAACTGAGCCAGTGGGAGGTTAATGATTTCCTCAAGATTCTACAAGTACTTGAACTTCTGGTCTTTTGGCACCTAGTTCTACTAATTGTTCTTATTGGTTTATTTGGTTTTATCAGATTTTAAAACCTTTCCTTTGGACCGGTAAAGTGGGTTTTTTTTAGTATTAAACTCCTTTCTTTTTGAAAATGGAAGATCAATGTAACTGGTGTGAAGGGAAGGGAATATAGTTCCTACTCCGTGCTAGGCATTGTGCCTTTTTTTTTTTTTTTTTTAAACAATAACCTTGCAAGGTAAATGCTGTTATTTTCTCCACTTTACATTTGAGAAAACTGAAACATCCAAAAGTTAAGTGACTTGCCCAGGATTACATAGCTAGTAAGTATCCCAACCTGAATTTGAACTCAGGCCTTCTTACCTCTAGTCTCAGCACTCTATCTTTTGTGCCACCAGCTACCTCTGGCAAATTCAGTTACTAGCATCTCTGATCTCAGAAAACCTGAGTACTTTAGACATTATTTTTTAGTATTTTTATTTGAAGATTTCTAACTGGGGAAATACAAATTCAGAGTGATGAAGTTGTATGTGGCTGAGATGGAGAATATTCTTTCTAACTCTTGCTGCTGATTTTTTGAGATGGAGAATATTAATAAAATTATTCTTGATCTTAAGCAAAATTGTTTTTAATTCCTTTTCAGTTTTAGGCTCCCTTAATTATAATAAACTTTGTTTTAGACCTAATCGTTTAATTTTTATTTATTTAATTCATTATTTAGATAGGATTCCCAATAATAGTTGATGTGATTTGGCCTGGACAATGGGGTATATTTTAGAATTATGTAATAGATCCTTATAGCTACTAATGAAATTTGAAATAACTCGTTATATAAGTAAGTGGAAAAATATTGATCGACACAAAATAGGAGGATCTTCCTTTTCCATTTTTTGGTATTCTAGCATAAAGTTGTTGGAAATAAACATTAGAGAACCAAACCTCAGAAAGACAATTTATGCTGTGACTTTCTTCTCTAGCATACATAAAATACTAAATACATTAAGCAGTATTTTATATTCAATGATTTGGAAAAGGACACAGTTGTAAAAGAGGCAAAATAAAGGCATGAGTAAATGTAGCATATTAAGTATTATTGTATAAGATCATGGGATCACTGACCTACCGTTTGGGGTGATAGCATAAATGGTAATTAGCCCAGCTTTTTCTGTATACAACTTGGAAATTATATGAAAAAAGGTCTCAGATAGAAAGGATTTTGGACATAGAAGTTAGCTCCTCCATCTTGTCTGGTTCCATACTAAAGGTGGCCAGAAACTAGTGGAGGCAGTAGGGGAGAAGATATCACAGCAGGGAAGCCATCAGAAGCCTAATCCTTAAGCCTATGGAAGATTGGAAAGAGTTTAAAATGAAGCCAGTTCAAGATCTTGAGTAAATGAACCTGGAATCAGAAGGCAGTGGTGGGGTTGGGAACTGGGGAGCCAAGAAAAGCTCCAATAATCAGGGCCCAAAGCTAAGTGTTGGCCCTGACTTATCAGAATAGAAGCAGGGCTAGTGCCCAGTCTAGAGAACTTCATAAGGCAAGAGAATCCAATTATATGTTCCTCAGAGCCACAGCAGGACACATGGCCAATTCAACACTTAGATACTTGTCTTGTAGAAGGCCTGAGACCAGCAAAATCTCTAATGTTTGTTTTATAAAAGGCAGTAGAGGATAGAACCAATTTTTAAATGGTAATTATACAGGGAGCCTGAGACAGAGGTGGTCTGAGATTAATACCCATAAATGAATCAGTAGGAGACTTTAATCAGAAGCCAGGGATTAAGGTAAGAAGGCGGAACCTAGGACCAGCTTCCTTCTCCAGAAAATGATTGACCTCTAGAATACAGAGAGGACAGGACCAAGTGGGTCCATTCCAATCTCTCCAAAAGGGGAAGAGGAGTCTGGCCTTGACACAAAGTCCCAAACCAAGAATTGAGCCTGGAGTGATATGAGTTAACATAAGAAAACAATAAACATTGAGTAAATTCTATTGGTTAAGAGAAACCCAAGAAGCAAATTTAAAAGAAGTGAATAATTTCACAAGTACAGAGTCAGAATAATCTCACAAGTCAGAGGGGAAAAAATGACATGGCTACAAGGAAAATGAAGAAGGAAAAAAGTGAAATTAGAATTTAAATTGGAACCCTTGAAGGGAGGGAGAATTTAAAGGGGAATAGAATAAATGGCTTCTAATAGATAGTGGAAAACCTTACTCAAAATAGTAGACTCCCTGAAAAGTCACATGGAGCAATTAGAACTCAATGACTTGGAGTGGCTATGTAGTACAGTGTATAGAGCACCAGGCCTGGAGTCAGGAGGACTTGTGTTCAAATCTGGCCTCTGACACTTTCTAGTTGTGTGACCCTAGGTGAGTCACTGAACCACAATTGCCTAACTCTTGCTCCATTTCTGTCTTATGAAAAATAACTGACTTTGGAATTTGAACAGACAATGTAAGAATCATTGGATTCTCTGAAAATCATGAGCATGTACAAAAACAAAAAACTTGGATATTGTAGTTTAAAAATAATTTTTAAAAATTATCCAGAGCATCCCAAAGAAATGTTTAAATGGGTGGAAGGGAGGACTACCTATATATACAAAAATATTTATAGCAGCTCTGTGGTAGCAAAGAATTGGAAACAAAGAGGAAATTAAGGGGCTGTCTAACAATTGGGGAATGGCTAAACAAGTTGTGGGATCTGATTGTGATGGAATACTTTGGTTTTATAGGAAATGATGAGCAGGATGGTTTTAGAAAAACCTGGAAAGACTTACATGAACCCATGGTAAAGAGAAGTGAACAGTCAGGAGAATATTATAGTATTACAGGAGAATATTACAGTACAGTAACAACAATATTATATAATGATCAACTATGAGTGACTTAGCTATTCTCAGCAATACAGTGCAGTTCAAAGCATACAATTTTTCACTTTTATTTTCTTCATGGTTTTTTGTCATGAGCCTTCTACAACATGACCAACATAGAAAATGTTTTGCATGATTGCTTATGCATAACCTAGATCAAATTGCTTACCATCTAAGCAAGGTAGAGAGGGAAGAAGAGGGAGAGAATTTAAAACTTAAAAGATTAGAAAACAGGTGTTTAAAATAATTACATATAATTGGAAAAAACAAAATACAATAAAAAATTTTCATGTAATTGGGAAAAATAAAATATTTTTAAAGTTATTTACATTTATAAGAAGAGAGAACTGATCTGGTTCAAGTCCTTAAATTTATAGATGAGAAAATTAAAGCCAGAAAAGGTAATTATTTTTTTGCCTAAGATCATAGAAGAGAGCAAGTACTAAAGGAAATATATCCATCCCCTTCCAAAATCCAGTGAGCCTTTCCTTGTAACAAAGAATTAAAAAAACAATTTAAAACAAAACTAAATAAATAGAACTCTCCAGAGCTATAAGAACCAGATTGGCAAAGTCAGAATGGAATCCACTGACCATGGAATCTTGTATCCAAAATCTAGTTTCCAGTTCAGAAAAAGAATATTATAAACTGCCAAAAAGAGGTTCATATACCTAGAAACACAATCAAGGTGATATAAGAATGAATGAATGAAGTATTTGTTAAGTGCATACTATATATTAAGCACTAGGACTACAAATAGAAAAGTACAATAGTCCTTGCTCTCAAAGAGTTCATATTCTAAATAGAGATGACTATACAAATAGAAGTTTTTCTGCTGCAAGCCTGATGAAAAAGTCCTGTGGTCCTTAGGATATAGGAATGGTGATGCTCCTCTTCTTTGCCATTTACACCAATAAAATTATATCAGTTTCTTATGTTGAACCATTTGACAAATACTTTAGAGACAAGAACTTTCTTTTCTGAGTCTTTAAATAAATGTGGGAATAGCACCTCCAGGACCAGGTGCCAAGTTGCCTTTCCAGTCAGTCAGTCATAAACATTTATTAAGTATCTATTATATACCAGGTACTGTGCTAAAATACTGGGATACAAGCAAGAAAATGAAAGTTCTTATCCTCCAGGAGCTTTCAATCTAACGGGAGAGGACAACACACAAAAGAAAGCTGGAGGATGGAGGAGGAAAAGCACCAGGGTTATGATGGAGAAATCCTAAAGAGCATAGTGAGAAATAAGAGATGGCTAGCCTGGGTACCCTTCTTCTTTGGGGCAGAAGATATTGAAAAGTTTGAGTACCAAAATTGTTCTTGTAGCATAATGAAGTTCCTAATGGTGTTCCTAAGGATTTGGTGGAGAAGTCAAAGAAATTCAGGTAGGTGGAAAATGAAGAGTTGATAATAGTTTATGACCTTAAGATCATCTCCAGACCAGCAGGCAAAAGATGTTGATAGCTGAGGGTAATGGGCAGCAACTACCTTAAAGGAGAAAATCTTGCAGTGTGACATTCCAAAAGAGAAAAGAAAAGCCAAGAATAACTTAGCTTGAAAAACTGAATATAATCCTATAGGAGGGAGAATGTTTTTTACAATTATTATTTCATTAAATATTTCCCAATCGCACTTATTTATTTATTTATTTGGTGGTTTGTTTGTTTTTTTACTAGAAAATTTTTATTTAATTAATTTAGAGTATTTTTCCATAGTTACGTGATTCATGTTCTTTTCTTCCCCTCCTACCATCCCCCTCCCATAACCAATGAGCAATTCCACTGGGTTTTACATGTGTCATCCCAATCACATGTAAAACATTTTTTTACCAATCATTTTTTAAAAATTTGAGTTACAAATTCTCTCTTTCCCTTTTGCATGGGCCCTTCCCTTTCTTTCAGAAGTCTAGCAATTTGTTGTGTGAAATGCAAAACATTTCTGTATTAGCCACATTGCAAAAGAAAACACTGCCAAAAATAAGAAAATAGCATTTGGAAAAATGTTTCAATCTGCATTCAGACTCATCAATTCTTTTTCTGGAGGTGGATAACATTTTTCGTCATGGGTCCTTGGGAATTGTCTGGGAACATTGTCTTGATCAGTCATTAATTAAGTCTTTCACAGTTGGTCATCCTTATGATATTGCTGTTACTGTATACAATATTCCAATACTTCTCTCCCTACTTTGCATAAGTCTCATATAAATCTTCCCGGGTTTTTCTAAACCATCTTGCTCATTATTTCTTATACAGAACAGTATTCCATGATAATCATTTATCACAACTTGTTTAGCAAATTTCTCAGCCATCCCCTTAATTCCTAATTCTTTGCCTCCACCAACAGAGCTTCTATAAATATTTTTGACAGATAGATCCTTTTTACTTTTCCTAGTTCTCTTTGGCATAGAGATCTAGTGTATCAAAGGGTGTAAGCGATTTTAAAGCACTTTGGGCTTATTTCCAAATTGTTTTCCAGAATGGTTGGACTAATTCACTACAACATCAAGCATTAGAGTCCCCAATCTTTCCACATCCCCTCTAGCATTCATTATGGAAAATAGGTTTTTAATAGAATAGAGGACTTGCAAGTATTCCTGTTGAAAGAACTGAATAGAAACTCTGAAGTTCTAACCCTGGAATGAAGAGAAACCTAGAAAGATACATGCATTTATTTCATTAGGAGGGTCTAAATGCTGATGAAGTATTTACATTCAAATAGGGTAAGAAGAAACTTTGTTCCTTGTAGAATCTCTAAGAGAGTTAAGTAAAAATACCAGCTTTAAGTATAATTCTGTCCTGTTTTGTTAGGTTTTAGAAAGGGGGGAAAGGAGTATGTACAGTACTCTAGGACAGAAACAGGAAAGAAAGAGGAGAGTTTACTATTTCACACAAATGAGGTAGGTGAGAAGATTATACAAATAAGGAAGAAATTGCTGAGGGATTGAGCATCCCATTCACCTCACCCTTAACTGAGTTTCAGAGCCAGAAGAAGGGTTGAATACACATATACATAATATGGTATTGTAAAAGGGAATCCTTTGTTCTCTCTGCTTAGTTAACACTTTTGTTGGCAATAACTGAATCAACACAAGCTTGAACTAGGTGGGAGAAGCTTGAAAGCCACTTAGTAAGTTCATACCTTACTTGATGCTAGGTGAAAATAAGCTAGAAACTTCTAGCTGAGAGTTCACACACTCAGAAAGGTGTGATTCCAAAGGTGAGAACTCAGACAATTTGGAAACTGTGATTGGCCCTTGTGAAAAGGGGCAGGGACAGGAAACCACCATAAAAGCCATGAAGGCAGGCTATTGAAGGAATCTGGTGAAGGAGGCTAGTAGAGCGTGAACTCCAAGAAGAGAGTTACTTCAAGAAGGAGACAGTGAACTCCAAGAAGAGGCTCACTCCAAGAAGAAAGTCGGCTTCAAGAAGGTCGGCTCAAAGAAGAAAGTAGGCCTCAGAGTCACCTTCAGCTCCAGTTATTGTCTTGGGTGAGTGGATAGCTGGTTTCCCTTCCTGTCTTCTGAAGATAGTTTAATTCTGATTGAAGGTTATCAAGTCCTGGCTGAGCCAAGCACTGGAACAATATTTAGTTAGATAGGCTAATGTCTTTTCTACCCTTTTGTACTTTTCACTCTTTCTACCTCTTTTATAAATAAAAGATTTAGAATTTTCATATATTTAGCTAAACCATTAAATTTAACACTTAAGTATTATGAGAATTGTCAGGGTCCTTAATAGCTATTGTTCAAATAAGGCAGCACAAGATAAAGAGAGATAGGTAAATTGCAGCTTATTCACATAATAAGAGTGTGACACAGACCATCAGTAGGTGGTGGACATGTATTGACAGTTCAGATAACATTATTTTAATATAATGATGTACATACATGTATGTATGGAAATCATATAATGGATTTTTCTCCTGAGCTACTTGACCTAAGAGTAACAAAAGAATATACTTGGGGCAGCTGGGTAGCTCAGTGGATTGAGAATCAGGCCTAGAGATGGGAGGTCCTAAGTTCAAATCCGGCCTCAGACACTTCCCAGCCGTGTGACCCTGGGCAAGTCACTTGACCCCCCCATTGCCCACCCTTACCACTCTTCCACCAAGAAGCCAATACACAGAAGTTAAGAGTTTAAAAAAAAAATAAGAATATGCTTCTTTCCAAGCAATTTTGCTTAGAGCTGTTACTACACAAAAAGGTACTTATAACAAAAGAGAATGCTTAAATTGTTACAAAGAAAAGAATGTGTCCTTGTTAGCATAACCCTAAATTATACTAGAAAAAAGAAAACGGTACCTTCTTAGTTCTCAGAAAGAAAAGGAAAATGCAAATACTATTGAAAATAATTTCAACAGGAAAAACTTTAAATTAAAAGTAATATAATCTGAATATTATAAAACTAAAATGACCAAACATCCATGTTATATAAGTATCCTTCTTCTATTCTTTTGCAGAAACTGGGGTCCATGAGTATGAAATACTGCATATGACATCACGTTTTAAAATACATATGTGTTAGTTTGGAATTTGTTTTTCTTCCTTTTTTAATTTTTTATTATAAGAGCCAGCAGCTCTGTCTGGGAGGGTGTAGGTTAGGGCTACAGTAGGAGATATGTAGGTTATGTTCAAACAAAAGGCCAATAAGAAATTTGTGTAAAAAAGAAATTCAGCAAGGAAATAGGAAATAGACTAAGAGATGGAGGAAAATATATATAAGGAGAGGAGATTTGAGGAGTAAATAATCACAGCCAAAGGCAGCTCAAAAGTATGAGCCTTTTTTTTTAAACCCTTACCTTCCACCTTAGAACTAATACTCTGTTTTGATTCCAAAATAGAAGAGCAGTATAGATTAGGCCCATGATGGTGAACTTATGGCAAGCATACCAAAGATGGCACACAGAGACCTCTCTGTGGGCACTTGTGTCATCCCTGGCAGAGTTAGTTACTAGAAAGGCAGAAGGACTCTGGTAGAGCTGCTCCCTTCCCCCTCTCCATCATGCCTCCCCACCTCTCTGTGCTTACTCTCTCAGGCCACTCCCTTCTTTTTCTCCCTACCCTGTCTGGGGCAAGATGGGGAAGGAGGAGAATGGGAGTACAGCTTAGTCTCTGGGGGGCAGGGCACAGCACCTGGTCTCTAAAAGGTTCACCATCACTGGATTAGGCAGTGGAGGTTAAGTGGCTTGCCCAGGATCAAACAGCTAGGAAATGTCTCATTAGATTTGAAACCAGGACCTCCCCTGTCTCTGACCTTCTTCTCAAACCCCTGTGCCACCTAGCGGCCCCCTGAAGTATGATGAATCTTAAGGGGAAAGAGAAAGAAAGAGAGACAGAAAGAAAATAAAAGAACCAGAGATTACATTCTAGAATTAGTGAGGAGAGGAAGAACAGAGGAGTAAGAACAGACTGTTTCAATTACAGATCACTAAAGCTGATCAGATTCCTTCAATCTTTACGTCCTTCACACTGCCACTACAGAAGGAAAAAGAGTGGTGGAAAGAAGTATGTTTATAACAAGGAAACCATAGAAGAATCAACAGGATGACAAAGACAGATAAAAATTTAGAGAGGGGGAGAAATAAACCATTCAATTTAAAGTGCCATCTCAGTGAACATTCATTTTGTGACTAATGAGATTAGATCTAAATCCACTGAGGAAGATGAAGATATTAGAACAAATTCAGCAGTCGCTTTTCAATAACACCAAGATATTCTGGAATAGAATTGAATAGTTCTGGAGAATAATTGATGAAGAAAATGAAAGTATCAATGAATAAGGAAAGAAAGTAGATCTTTGAAGGAAACAAATCAGCAAGTCTAGTGATAGGAATTTAGAACAAAATACAAGTATTCTGTAGCATTTAAGAGAATAATGAAATTAATACATTAAAATGTTGGAATCTGAGAAAAAATAATTTGAGGAAAGGACATCAGAACCACATTACTCTAAGCAAAGTAAATAGAAACTAAGTACTTGACTACAGTGAGAGAAAAGAATATATAAAAATATTCAGTGGGGGAAAAGCCAACCATAACAGTTGTAACCTGAAATGTGAAAGGGTTAATAAGTTCCCTAATAAAAAGAGAGAGGAAAAATGGATTTAACAACCCTCGCAGTCTGAGCATATAAGCTCTAGGCCTGGGTCCTGAACCTGTGATTTCATTGATATTGGAAACTACCAATACAGATTTTTCTCTGCAATTTAAACTTAAAAAATGGCCCAAGACAGAGATCATTCAGGTTTTTAATAAAAACTAGCATTTTAGGTTTTGCAAAGCACTTTACAAATAACATATTTTATGGTCACAGCAATCATTGTAGGTGCTTATTTTTTTTTAAACCCATGCATTTTGTCCAAGTAACAACTCTTTAAGACTGTAGATTAAGGGCTAGGAAAACTGGATTAAATGACTTGCCTAGGGTCACATAGCTAGTAAGTATTTATGTCCAGATTTTAACCTAGGCCCTTCAATTCCAGTTCTAGTTCTCTATCCATTGTGCCATCCAGTTGTCCAAGGTAGAAGCTATTATTGTCATTTCTATTTTATATGTGAGGAAACTGAAGTGGGTAGATGTTAAATGAATTGCCCAGCATCACAAAGCTAGCAAATGTCTGAAGTCAGATTTTAATTCAGCCTTCCTTATTCCAGGTGTAGCACTTTTAAAGTTTTGTTGTTTTTTAAAATGTTAAAAAAAAATATTAGCTCCAGAGTACAAAAAGCTGGCAGTGAGAGCCAGGCTGGCAGTAGTTTGCTGATCCTTGGCCTAGAGAATTTAAAAGATAAGACTTGTCTACTAACATAGGCTGTCTGTTCAGAGATAGGACTTGGAACCAGGATAACACCTGTCTCTGAATCCAACTCTTTATTCACTTTGCCACAATAAAGAAAAGTAGATTCATACAGAGTAAAGTGAAGCAATGGAACAAAATCAGCCATTTATCAAGTAACTAAAAAAACAAGAGCTTCTACCAGGATTCAGATAAGACAGTTGATGTTGAGAGGCTTAAAGACACCATACAAAATGAATACACACACACACACACACACACACACACACACACACACACACACATACACACACACACACACACACACACATATACATAGTGGCAATAGAGTCTGGTTTTTTTTTTATTTGGAATTGCAAAATAATATTGTAAAATAACACAACAATGGGCAGAAACCCTGATATTTTTGGGGTTGGACAAATATAAATGAGATGGAGAATAGCCAAAATGTTAGAAACATTAGATTTGATTGGCCCATACTGTTTGCTTGATGAGAATATTGACGAATATACATTTCTTAGCCTTCCAAAGCTAATAAAAAAGAATCATAAAAAGGCAGAAATAGCAAATTCAACTTTTACAGATCATAATATAATAAACTAGTAATTAGTAAAGGAAATATAAATAAAAAGTATAGCTTTAAATGGAAAGGCTATGTTGTGACATCCTGAATAATGAGATCAAATAAAAAGTCATATGAACAAATAATTGTATCAAGTATTAACAGTACCTGTTATGATTAAAATTCTCTGGAGACCATATCTTAATTTATAATTATTATTTATTAAATAGCAGAAAGCTGGCTAGAGAAAGAGAGAAGCACTAGCCATGTATGGCTGGCTAGCCTTTTCAGCCTCCTCTTCTGCAAGAAGGCATTACTAGCTTAGAGCCAGACTGAGTGCTTTCTGATTAGAGGATTTAGACCTCAGTCAGGGCAAGAGACGGGTCTTCCATGCTAGGAGTAACCATATAGTGTTTAGAATGGCTACACAGCACATGCACACTTTTCCCCATTTGGTTTGGTGTTTCCTAGCTGTGGTGACTAGCTAACTAACTTCATCAACTAAGAGAATCCTTGTTTACATATAAAACAAAGAACTTGTCTCCACTCTGCTATTCCTTACCAAAGACAAAAGGTGTAGTGAAAAAGAGGGAGGACTCTATACGGGACTTCAGGGAGATATAGTATGAGCTTCAGCCCTAAGATCAAATAGCTATAAAATCAAAAAGTTTGTTTTGAGGGCCAAAAAGGGGTACAAATTAATATTAATTTTGCACATACCAAACTTTTGGGATATAGGATGAAAAAGAAGCACTGAGATGAATGTTTCTCTGAAAACTTAGGTGAACAAGATAAAAAAAGGAAGATCAGTGAATTGAATGAGCAATTTAAAAGCCTAGAAAGGAATCCTGCCTTTGTGGAACTGAGATTTCATTGACACAGGGAAGTTAGATGGAATAGTGGATAAGTATAAGTAAGTATGTAAGGCAGATAGTAAGTATGAAAGGCAGGATTCTCAGCCTGTTTCCTCATCTATAAAGTTAGGGTGATGATATTAATATATACCTCACAAGGTTGTTTTGAAAACCAAATGAGATAAAATATGCAAAAGTACTTTGCAAACCTTAAAGAACTGTGTGAATACTACCTTTCATATTCTCATTTTTCTTCTCAGGGCTTCAATTTCCTCATCTGTAAAACTGAGGGGTTTTAACTAAATGGCTTCTAAGGTCCCTTCCAGCTTTCAATTTATGATCCTAAAATAAATACAAAAGAAGAAATCTTGAAAGTTAGAGGAAAAATAGAGAAATTTGAAAATAAAAAAGACTATAGAACTAATAAATAAAAGAGCTGTCCTTTTTTTGGTAAGCCTTTTGCTAAACTGACCAAGAAAAACACAAAGGAAAATCAAAGAAAAATGGGCAGACCAGGTAAAAATCAGGTCCAACAAAAAGCAAATAAGGAGAAGTATCAGAAATTTCTGTACCCAACTAATATATCCAGGAGTTAGGCAGTATAGAATAGTAGATAGAAGCTGGCCTTGGAGTCAGAAATATCTGAGTTCAAGTCCCTTCTCAGACTGGCAGAGCAGATGCCTCTTTGCATTGGTAAAATAAGTTCTCTGTACCAAAGAAATCACCTGTCTAGTCAAACAACTACAACAAAACACCATTTTTTATTATATGCCTCCAAAACTCAGAATTCAAAGGAAGCAGGTGAATATCTACAAACATGCAGACTGTCTAAACGAGAAAGAAATCTTAAAACAGCTCATTCCCAGAAAAACAACCCTGCAAGCCATAAATAAATGAGTGACCAGAAGGAGAAAAAATACTGAGCCAATTGAACTTATTTACATGTGAATTTTATCAAATGTTTTAAAAAAATTAAAAGCTGTGTTATAAAATCTTTTTCTTAAATATGGAGACAGAAGGCACTTTACTAAAATTCTTTTTTGAGAAAATTATAGTCCCTGTACTTAAATCATAGAAACAAAGCAGATAAAGACCAATGTCAATAATTAAATTGACACAACAAATTTTAAATAAAACCCTTTCAAAGAGAGTACAGCAATAGATAGACCCCAAAAATAATTTATTATGCTCAATTTGTATTCATTAGGGATTCATGATGGTTCAACTGTAGGAAACAACACAATTAATCATAGGGACAACATTTGGTAACTACCAGTTATGAACTTCCTCTATTTATGCAACTTAAATTGCCTAGGGCACTGAGCCATTGCCTGAATTTGCTTTCTCAGTGTCTGTAACAGGACTTGTACTCCAATATTTCTATAAGGCCAGCTATATCCATTACACCATACTGTCTCACATGATCATATATATGTACATATATGTATACTTACACACACATAAACAAAAACAGTAAAATCCACATGCTGCTTTTAGTAGATGCAGAAAAAGTTTTTTTTTAAACTAAAAATGGCATTGAAAGATCTTTCTTTAATATGCTCAAAAACATATCTCAAGTACTAACATTCTTTACAATGATGAGATATTAAACACTTAGTTTTCTTACTATCTCTTTACTAGGGTAAAACAAGGTTATTTCCTCTCCCTGATATTACTTGTTTTAGATCTAGAAATGCTATCTATAGTTATAAGAACAAAATTAGTACTATAAACATTAGTAAAGAGGAAATACAAATATCTTTATTTGTAGATGACTTGATAGTTTAATATAAAACTGGAGGATTAATGAAGAAAATAGTCAAAATGATTAATAGCTTCACTGAGGTTTGTGGATACAGAAGAAACTATAATATGAGAAATTTCCCTCAAAATCTCTGCTAAAGTACATAAAATATTGTAAGTTCACTTACCAAAACACAAAATAATAGGAATGCAAGTACAAAACACTCTTTGACAAAAATAAGGGAAGACATAAATGGATAGCTATTCCATGCTTATAACTGAGTAATTCCAATATAATTTTAAAATGCTATCAAAATTATTTTGTGGATTTCATACTATTCCAGTCAGGTTACAAAGGGGGAGAGGGGAGATACTTTATAGAATAGGATAAAACAACAATTCATTTGGAAGAATAATAAGTGTAGAATCTCAAAAGAAATAATGACAAATAGAAAATAAAGAAAAGTACAAATGAAAGGGGCACATAAAACTTTTCCTGACTTTGAATTATATTATAAACAGTAGTCATCCAAACTATTTGGTACTAGTTCAAAACAGAAAAAGTGGATCAGTAGAATAGATTGGATAAGCAAGAAATGGAAGTAGCTGAAAACAGTAGCCTAGTGTTTGATAAACCTAAGTATATAAATTTCTTGGGGTGGGGAATCTCCCTTTTTGACAAGAAACACTGGAAAATTTTGAAAATATTTTTGTAGAAATTCAATTTAGACAATATATCATCTAAAAATGGATATATAATCTGCAAATTAAGGCACATCATAAAAAAATTAGAAGAGAGTAAAAGAAATACCTTTTACGACAGCTATGGGGAAAATCTTAAACAAGAAAAATAGTTTTGATCACATAAAAGTTAAGTTTCTGCTGTAAAAAAATAATTGAAGAAAAAAAGAAACTCAAGTAGAGAAAAATTTGCATCTTCAATTCACCAACAAAATAAAAACTACTGGGTTTGCAAACCGGAAAAGTTTGAAAGATGGGAACTGTTAGTATTAGAGAAACTAAGAGAAGACTAATTAGAACACTAGTACTCAGAATTGGTCCAAATGTTCCAAATACAATTTTGGAATTATAAAAGAATAGTGAACTGTTCATATCCTTGAACCAACAATACCATTCTAAAATTAGAGACAGAAGCAGTCAATCAAAAAACATTTTTGTGCCTATCAAGTGCTTACCCCAATCCTCTTGTGCTAGGCATTGCATTTTTAAGCACTATAGTTACAAATACAAAGAATGAAATAACCCTAACTCCCAAGGAAGTTATAGTTTAAGACCTAATGTAGTGAGAGGGATTTCATTTGGTATGCAGAACCCCCAGATCAGTACCTTCTCTGAAGCTTAAAGTCTTAGTTTCTTGAGTACCATGAGGTAGTGACTTGTCTAGTCAGTATGTTTGAAAAGCAGAACTTGAACCCAAGTCTTCCAGATTTGAGGCTAGTGCTTTATTCATTTCGCCTTTCTGCCTTTCAAGGGTCAATATGTCAATCTAGATATTTATAACAGCTCTCTTTGTGGTAAAAGATCATCATGCCTTTGATGAATGGCTGGGGAAATTCCATCTTATATAAACATTATAATAGGTCAGACCTGGCTCAGGCTTGGGCTGCTACTTTTAGGTTCAAGATTAGCATATAAACTTTAACAGTTTAGTGATAGCTGAAGAAGTCAATTCAAATGAACAAGTCAAGTGCCCACTGTGTACCAGGCCCTGGGCTAAATGCTGGGAGTACAGTCAGCACTCAAGGAGTACATAGTCCGGTAGGAGAGGCAACATACAAACATACTTTTAGAGTACACTGGAGATAAATCTTGGAGGGAAAGCTCTAACATTAGGAGGGTTTAGGAAAGCCTTCTTTTTTTTTTTTTTGGTTTGTTTTTTTAAACCCTTGTACTTCAGTGTATTGTCTCATAGGTGGAAGATTGGTAAGGGTGGGCAATGGGGGTCAAGTGACTTGCCCAGGGTCACACAGCTGGGAAGTGGCTGAGGCCGGGTTTGAACCTAGGACCTCCTGTCTCTAGGCCTGACTCTCACTCCACTGAGCTACCCAGCTGCCCCCTAGGAAAGCCTTCTTAGAGAAGGTAGGATTTTAATTGATACTTGAAGGAATCCAGGAGGTACAAATGAAGAGAAAGAGAATTCTAGGCATGAGAATTAGACAATGGAAATGCCTAGAATTAGAAGATGATATAGTGTCTTGTGCAAGAAACAGCAAGGAGGCCAGTATGACTAGATCATAGAATATGTGGAGGGAGGGGTTGAGGAGGAAAGTAAGGTATAAGAAGAATGGGAAAGTAAGAAGGTATCAGGTTATCAAGGATTTTAAAAGGGAATTTAAAGGATGATACCTGGTAGGGATAGATGGTTCAATTGAGGAATTTTTAAGGATAGGTGAGACATGAGATATTTGTAGATAGCAAAGAAGCTGCCAATGGACAGAAGGTAAAAATTAGAGAGGGAGATGACAAAGGGAGCTATCTTTTAGAGAAGACAGGTTGGAATGGGATCATGTGTGCTTGTTGAGGGGCGCACGCATGCGCGCGCGCGTGTGTGTGTGTGTGTGTGTGTGTGTGTTTGTATGTTGGGAAGCATTCCAAGGAAGAATATTCTGATCAGGGAAGGGATATTCATTGAAGGTAATCTTGATTGAGCTGAGTGCAGCATTCCTGTGGCAGTATGGGTCCTAGGTGTTAGGTTAGAAGCCCAAGCAAGGAGCTTTAGCCCCATGTATCTTGTTCGTTTTTGTACTCAGGTGAATAGGAAGCCACGTCAACAGCCCAAACCTTAGTCTCCTGCACCAATTAAATCTTGATCACAGCTTCATTTTTTTTTTTTTTTTTTTTAAGGAAAAACTACCATAATCTACATGGAGATGGGGGGGGGGAATCAAAAGAGTTTGAGGTGATTTTTGTGAACTGATGCAGAGTAAAATAAACAGAGCTAAATGAATATACATAATAACTATGGCAATATAAATGAAAGGTTACCTAATGGAAGCCAAACTCTTAGTCAGTGAAAAAACATTGATTGAGGAACAGGTAATGAAGTATACCTCTCTTCTCACAGCAAAGAGGGAAGGGATTTATAGGGCAGAATATTGTATTCTGTCACTGTTTCTGATACTTTTGCTTAATTGTCTTTTTTTTGTTATAAGGGAGAGTTTGATGTTGAGAAGGAGAGGATTTCTTAGAAATGATGGGGATAAAGAAAAGTCAATAAGATGTTTTAAAAATACATTTCAAGGAAGGAGTAAATATTTATATACTTTTGGCATTAATATCTGTAAATTATTTTCCTAGGTATCTTCTTATTTCCTCACCCAGAAAATAACAATAATTGAATTTTTGTCTCCTTATTTTAGGTTTGTGAAGTTTTCTATGCCCAGTGTACCTGACTTCGAAACATTATTCTCACAGGTTCAGCTTTTTATCAGCACTTGTAATGGGGAACATATTAGATACGCAACAGACACTTGTAAGCTATATGTTAATTTATTTTTTCTGTGGAATATGTTTTGTGTTTACTATAGTTACTTGAATTATTTTTTATTGTTTTATCTAGTTGCTGGTCTTTGCCACCAGTTAACAAATGCTCTCGTGGAAAGAAAACAGGTAAGAAATTTTATTTAGTAATCATAAGCTCAATCTAAAATACTGTGTGTCTAACTTAACTTGTTCAGAGTAAAGCTAATAATATTAATACTTTGTCCATATTTCTTCCCAAGCAACTCAAAGTATTTTCCCCATATTATTTAATTTCACCATTTTGGGTAGAAGAAATAGACACAAAGAGATTGACTTTTCTTAGATGACCAAACTAGTCAGTGTTGCCTGAAGTGTAAGGCACTAGTCTTAGAACTCAAACTAATTTTTATTTTATTATAGCATATTGCCTTTCTTTCTGTTTGAATTTAAAATAGATTTAAATAGTCTGGTTTGAGAGAGACAGAAAAGTCAAAATGTGGGTTACCTCTTATTTGTTTGTTTGTTTGTTTTTTAAAGGCCCCTACCTTCTGTCTTAGAATCAATACTGTCTATTGGTTCTAAGGCAGAAGAGCAGTAAGTGCTAGGCAGTAGGGGTTAAGTGACTTGCCCAGGGTCACACACCTAGGAAATGTCTGAGGACAGATTTGAACCTAGGACCTCCCGTCTTTAGGCCTGGCTCTCAATCCACTGAGCCACCCAGCTATCCTCTGGGTTAACTCTTATTAAGAATACTGTAGTTTGAAAAAAAAAGACTCATAGCAACCAACCAGTCTCTTGGCATGTGAGTTTATTTAGTATATTTAAAATGTGACTATAAAATGACTATTCCACAAGCAACCCAGAAAAATCATTGAGCATCCTTCCTTTAATTATACCTCACAATATAAAGTCCTACTTTTGGTGGTATTTTGTTTATGTGCCAAATTCAAGTGTGTGATAATTTTCTTGGTAGGAGGGTTTACATTGTTCTAATTTCCCAAAGAATAAATGCTTGCAGTTTTATTAACAAAAAAATTTTAAACCTTTACTATGTATCAGTTTCAAAGCAGAAGTGTAGTAAGGGCTTGGCAATTAGGGTTAAGTGACTTGCCCAGCATTGCACAGCTAGGAAGTGTTTGAGGACAGATTTGAAATCCAAAACCTCCCTATCCACACCTCGCTTTCTGTCCACTGAACTACCTAGTTTCCCCACTTTTATTAACAATTTAAAGATTCCCAATTTACTTAATCTAGCTTATGTCTCAAAAATAGTGGTACTTTGCAACCATTATCAGTGATTTCATCAATATACTCCCACCTTTCCACACCTACTTATCTAAATATGTTTCTTATTCCATAAGTCAGCCAAAGATCAACTCAGCACACTGGAAGACTTTTCCTTTTTCTTTAATATTTTGGAGATATTAATGTTGTATTTTGTATTTGATACATGACCAGCTCACTTTTTTTGGTTAGATATATTATGGATAAAGTTCATGATTTTCCTGTAGTATAAGAGGTGGTGGATATGTCAGAACTTCTTTATATAGGCTGTATTTTGTTTGTTTAAAGTGAACTAAAAATTAAAATTTTTCTTTATTTAAAAATTCAAGAAGTCTTAGTGCTTTGAGAGATTGACTTCCATAGTAAATAGCCTTCTTATTTTCAGGTCAATGCTGAAATTGCATTGTCTCATAAGAAATTCTTTCAAACCAAAAGCCAGTTTTTCCTATTACTAAAAGCAACAGTTTCCTGAAAGGCTATGGAAACCTCAGATTGTTGTTTAAAGGAACCTATCAATTAGTATTTTTTTTATTTGTAAGTGACAACATAAGATCCAATGTGCTGCCATCTATGAGAACTTATCTGAAAGAGATGTCATTTCTGACAGCCCCTGCGAGGAATTGGTATCCTCAGACAAGCCATAGACAAGATGCAGATGAATACAAACCAGCTGACCTCAATACATGCAGATCTCTGCCAGGTAAGAAGTATTATTATTAATAAATTTAAAGATTTATGGTTTTTATATTTGTATATTTTATATATTCAGTGTTAATAGGGAAATTGTATTGTTTTCACAAACATAAATCTGGGAATGATAGCCTTCTGATGACTGGTCAAAATTGACAGCCATCCATTTTTAAGGAGTCACATAGAAACAAATGATACTAATAGAATATATTGCTAGGAATGATGAAATACTGGGCAAGAGATCTTAGGGGCACAGATGGTGTCTGAGGCATTCCTCTCAAGCTAGCTTTTGTTTTCAACAAGGATAAAGGGGGAGGGAATAAACATTTATATAGTGCACACTAAATGCCAGACACTTCCCAGCTGTGTGACCCTGGGCAAGTCACTTGACCCCCATTACCTACCCTTACCACTCTTCTGCCTTGGAGCCAATACACAGTATTGACTCCAAGACGGAAGGTAAGGAAGTGTATGAGACAAGATTTGAACAATAAACTTTGCTCTCTTGGCCTGACTCTATCCACTGTAACTGTCCCTAATGTGGTCTTCAAGGGCATTCATATTGACTTAGGTAAGATTCATATAATCTTTTTTTTTTTTTAAACCCTTGTACTTCGGTGTATTGTCTCATAGGTGGAAGATTGGTAAGGGTGGGCAATGGGGGTCAAGTGACTTGCCCAGGGTCACTTGCTGGGAAGTGGCTGAGGCTGGGTTTGAACCTAGGACCTCCTGTCTCTAGGCCTGACTTTCAATCCACTGAGCTACCCAGCTGCCCCCATATAATCTTACAAAGTTACTATCTTGCTTCTCTTTTCTCAAATTTTCTTCAGCATATTGTTTTATTCATGTTCCAAACTGGCATTTTTCCTTTTCAAATTCTCTCTTTGGTGTGATTCTTTGTCATGAACTTAAGTTGTCTGCCAGGTTGTTTGTTATTCTCTTTTGAGAGCTCCAATTTTCACTGTCATTTTTAGCCTAATAACTTCATTGAAATCTCTTTTTGAACCATTCTTGGGTCTCTTGCTAATTTCTCATGATTTCTGGAGAGTCTCCAGAATTCTCCTTTTCACTGGACATTTCATTGAAGAGAATGACAGTGATGAGACATCCTACCAAACTCTGTGGGATGCAGCTAAGGCACTACTTGGGGAAATTTATATCCTTGAGTGCACATATTAACAAATTAGGGAGGGCAGAAATTAATGAATTGGGTATGCAACTTTAAAAACTAGAAAGCGAGCAAATTAAAACTCCCCAGATGAAAACTAAATTAGAAATACTAAAAATCAAGGGAGAAATTAATAAAATCAAAAGTAAAAGAACTATTGAATTAATAAATAAGACTAGAAGCTGGTATTTTGAAAAAAATAGATAAAATAGACAAAGTACTGGTCAATCTAATAAAAAAAGGAAAGAAGAAAACTAAATTGACAGTATCAAAGATGAAAAGGGAGACCTCACCTCTAATGAAGGGGAAATTAAGGCAATCATTAAAAACTATTTTGCCCAATCATGTGGCAATAAGTATAGCAATCTAGGTGATATGGATGAATATTTACAAAACTATAAATTGCCTAGATTAACAGTAGAAGAAATAGAATACCTAAATAATCCCATATCAGAAAAAGAAATTGAACGAGCCATCAAAGAACTCCCTAAGAAAAAATTGCCAGGGCGTGATGGATTCACAAGTGAATTCTATCAAACATTCAAAGAGCAACTAATCCCAATACTATACAAATTATTT
The DNA here is from genome assembly GCF_016433145.1 of Gracilinanus agilis. NCBI lineage: Eukaryota > Metazoa > Chordata > Mammalia > Didelphimorphia > Didelphidae > Gracilinanus > Gracilinanus agilis. The sequence continues at coordinate 269,857,222 of NC_058130.1, read as the reverse complement.
GATAAAATAAGCAAAGAAGGAGTCCTACCAAATTCCTTTTATGACACAAATATGGTACTGATTCCAAAGCCAGGGAGACCAAAAACAGAGAAAGAAAACTACAGACCAATCTCCCTAATGAACATAGATGCAAAAATCTTAAATAGAATACTAGCAAAGAGACTCCAGCAAGTAATTAAGAAGATCATTCACCACGATCAGGTGGGATTTATACCAGGAATGCAAGGATGGTTCAACATTAGGAAAACCATCCACATAATTGACCATATCAACAATCTAACAAACAAAAATCACATGATTATCTCAATAGATGCTGAAAAAGCCTTTGACAAAATACAGCACCCATTCTATTGAAAACACTAGAAAGCATAGGAATAGAAGGACCTTTCCTAAAAATAATAAACAGTATATACCTAAA
>NC_058130.1:269820033-269841844 GCF_016433145.1 Gracilinanus agilis | reverse complement strand
GGAAGGAAGGAAGGAAGGAAGGAAGGAAGGAAGGAAGGAAGGAAGGAAGGAAGGAAGGAAGGAAGGAAAAGGAAGGAAAATAGGAAGATCATTGACTAAATTAGACTAGAAGTACAAAAGTGGTAAAGGTGTTTTCCAACATCCATTTTATCAAAGTTGAACATAAGAAGCAGATAATTTGTTATAATTTCAAGGGAAAGAAAATGGGGGTGTTGGTTTCTTGTATGCCACCAAAAATGAATGATGTATTGGTTGTTTTTTTTTTATTTGAAATTTCCATTCTCCCATAATGACTTTGTTCACTAGACAGTATAAATTTTTCCACTTCAAATTCCACTATGCATAAATTATTTTAAACTACTTTAGTATATTAGTAGGAAGTAGAATAATTCTTTAATTGAGTTAAATGGCATTGTTTATCTGGTAAATACATCCCTCATAATTCTTGTTTCTAATTATGTCTGAACTCTGCTTTTCAATTTCAGACATTTTTAACATTGTCATTACAAGACATGGCAAGTCGTGTACAGTTGTCAGGACCTCAGGAGGCTGAAAAATATGTCCTTCACATGGTAAGCAGAGCCTTTCTTGAGAGATTATATAGGTGAAATTTGACTACTCCTTTAAAATATTCATAGTGCTTAAATAGCGGGCAAAAATTCATGTTTTATGTGTGAACTTTAGTATTTCAGAAGATTACATCAGTGTCAGTCTGTCAGCTAGCATTTATGACGTACTAATGGGCCAGTCATGGTGGTAATCACTGGAGAATCAAAGAAGAGCTAAAGATAGTCCCAGTTCTCAAAGAACTCACAGTCTTTTGAAATTAAGCAAACAACTCTGTACAAACAACATATATACTGATAAATCAGAAAAAAATCAACAGAGAGATAGTATTAAGAGTGTGTCAAGGGGTAGCTATTTGGCTCAGTGGAATGAGCACCAGGTCTGGAGACTGGAAGTGCTGAGTTCGTAGCTGTGTGACCCTGGGCAAGTCACCTAACCAATTGCATCAGCCTTGGAACTGATATTTAGTGTCCATTCTAAGACAGAAGAGAAGTGGTTTTTTTTGTTTGTTTGTTTTTTAAGTGGATCAAGAAAGGCTTGTGAAAGGTTGGACTTGAGGTGTGATCTGAAGGAACCCAGGAATAAGTAGAAGGAATAAAAAGGAAACAGAAATATAAAAACATAGTTATCTAACAAAATAAGACCATGGGAGTAAGTTCTCCTGCCTGGTCCAAAGCCAGCTTCCACAGTTGTGATAACAGGAAGGTGGGGTGGGGCGTGGAGCTACACAAAACTTATATCCTCCCTACATTAGCACGTGATATGAGAAGGAACATGGGAAGCTGGGATTTAGAGTCCTGGAGAGAAAAAAATCTAATTATACAAATCATAATCTAGTTGACAGCTTTCTGGAGATGAAGTTCTCCAAATTAAGTCTTTGCACAAAACATGGAATCTGTCACTAAACTCAAAGGTGAAGCTTTTCTAGCTTTGTGTGTATGTATACCTATTCCTATATATTTTATTCCACTAAAGTTGTACTGTGGTGTGTTTCTGTGTACACATTGAAATATTAGCATATTCCCATATAATTCTCCCTCTGTCCATCACAGTCACTAATGGAATTTTTAGTTACTGAAATTTGCCACTTTTCCCTTTCAAAGGAGAACATTTAGGGGGCAGCTGGGTAGCTCAGTGGATTGAGAGCCAGGCCTAGAGACAGGAGGTCCTAGGTTCAAATCTGGCCTCAGACACTTCCCAGCTGTATGACCCTGGGCAAGTCACTTGACCCCCATTACCTACCCTTACCACTCTTCTGCCTTGGAGCCAATACTCAGTATTGACTCCAAGACAGAAGGTAAGGGTTATTAAAAAAAAAAACAACAACAACAACAAAGGAGAACATTTAACCCCTGCAATACAGATAGCAAAGGTATTTTAAGATTTTCTTCCTCCAAAACCTCTATCAAAATTAACTATCTGGTTGTTATAGGCAGATTTGTAATTGAAAAGTCACTGATTTTTTCCCTTGTTGGCTGGTGTTGTGTGCTTAATAAAAGTCTGTTCTCTTTGATTCCTCTTATCTTTAGATAGAAGATGGTGAAATTTTTGCAAGTATTAATCAAAAAGATGGTATGGTCAGTTTCCATGATAATCCTGAGAAATATAACAATCCAGCAATGCTTCATAACATTGATCAGGAGGTAAATATTAATATGAAATATTTTGGTTTAGTTATTAAGATTTTCAAAGTTAGTATATGAAAACCTTACTATTTCTATGGCTTAAGAACTCATTCTTAGAACCAAATATAGGCGTTCCCCAGATTACTAATAGCTTGTGTTCCAAAAATTTGTTTATGAATATGTAGTTCAGCATACATTTTCTCATAGATGTAAGGATTAGAAAATGGTGATTAGGTTCCCAAGCCAGCTTACTAATTTTATATTGTGCCTAGCACTATTTTCAAGTATAAGTAAACATCTTTTATAGTGTTTCAATGGCAAAAATGCATTTTACATTCCAACTCAGAATTTTAGGAATACTTAAACTCTTGTCCTTACCATTTCCCTCCCCACCTCCTATGGAAATGGCATTGTTAAGGACTAGGGTTGATTGGTAACATTGTCATCAATATGTCCCCCAAGAGTTTTGGTTTTACACAAATATTCTCTTAAAAAGAATGAACAATATGGAAATGTGTTTTGCACGATAGTACATGTATAACCCAGATCAAATTGCTTATAAGCTCCAGGAGGGGGGAAGGAAAGGGAAGGAGGGAAACAATTTGGATCTTAAAACTTCAGAAAACTTACATGGAAAATTGTTATTGCATGTAATTGGTCAAATAAAATCATCTTTTTAAAAAATCTTTCGTAAGACTGGGAGATCTAAGTAGCAGGTAGACAACTTGTTAGAATACTGAATCTGCACAGGATAAAGTAGATTAAATTAGTTATTAGTACCTTATGTATTTTGAATTGGAAAATGGGCTGTTAACTTTATAGCAACTTCCCTATGTCCTTTCATATGTATTGATTGTCATCAATTAAGGACTATTTATAGTTTGGGAGAGTGAGGAACAGAAGTAGCTTCTTATATAAATTGATTCTTCATTCATTAATTTTTAATAATTAAATACATTACTGATATAAGTCTTTGAATTGCACTAAAAACATAAATCCTAGAAGTGCTAAGGAAGCTAACCTTAAATGGTAATTAAGCATAAGCCTAGCAAAGTTTCATAATGAATTTAAAATCATTGTATACTTTTGCATGCATATTAGGTGTATAGGTGGTGATGATGGTGGGAGAATTGAAGTACACATACTATTATGTGTATGAATATGAGGAAAAGGATTCGCTTCAAGACTTGGAATCCTAATTGCCATATAGTTTTGGTTAATGTATTTTAATGTCTTTATGTCTCTGAACAAAATGTAATTTAAGTATGCCAATTTCCCTTTCATAATATTAAGCCTAAATTCATATATCTTAGATGCTGAAATGTATAGAGCTTGATGAGCGGCTCAAAGCCATGGATCAAGAAATCACAGTGAATCCTCAGTTTGTGCAAAAGGTGATTACTTTTTCTCTTTATTTAAAGTGGAGAAAGGAAGGTTGGAAGAGAAAGGGATCTAAATGACTGCTTCTGAAATAGAATTAGGATTTCAGATTGTTGTAATAGCTAAGTACCAAAACATTCAATTACGGATCAGGAGGAAGAAACATTCTTGTAGCTTGGTTAGTAGAGCTTTCAGTTCTTGATATCATGACCGTTAGACAATTTTATTTAAGAAAGATTGAGGACTGATTCTTTGAAATGAATTCTTTGTACAAGAAATAAGATTAATGTATAAGAAAGATTATTATAACTTTGAATAGATGAGAAATAAATAAATGGAAAGAGTAAAAAATAATCTCCCTTTTCCCCTCCTGCAGAGTATGGGCTCACAAGAAGATGATTCAGGAAGCAAGCCATCCAGTTATTCTTGAAAGCAACATTTTCTGTACTTCTAAACTGAAAGAACCACCACTTTGGCCATTGGCAAATATGAGAATGGCAGGGAGGACTGAGACATTATCTGGACATTAAGAAATTAAATTTTGTTTTGACATCTTCAGTCCTATATGCTTTCAAAAATTTCTGCAAAGAAAGGAAAAGATCTCAAACTTTTAAAAGTCTCTTGTGGATTTATTTATCTTCAGATTAACAACGTTAATGCATTAAATAATCTACCTTTTGTTTTAAGTGGCTTGAATGTTGCTGTGTTCTATAGCACTTTTTTCCCCTTCTGGAAACATTTTCTTCTGTGAGAAACAGGGATATAAAAGTACTAGATAATATTTGAAAGCTTTTTTTGGCTCCTTAAAGTCAATAATAGTTTGGTTTTACAAAAAAAAAGAAGAAAGAAAAGAAAAAAAAAGGAGGGGGAGTGAGTTTTACTTGAAAGGCAAAAGCTATTTAAGGCTTTATGGACTTTGTAGAGTTGGACATTGCCTACTAGAGTTGGCAAAATTAGTTTTTAATTTCCTGAGGAACCAAAATATTTACACAGTCTGCTGGTGTACTGGTGTAGAATTGAGAATTAAAGGGATGCTATCAAACATTTTTAAGCACTTTCCAAAATAATGGTGCATGCAATACCCTTTTATAGTCTTGAACATAGCTTTTTTTTTCCCTCTGGCCATTTTAGTTTCTGCATTTGGTATGCACCTGATTTGTTTTCTGCCCTTACTTCTTATTTAAGTAGCATTTTCAATTAAGCTGCAGTTAGCATGATTTTATTTTGATTATTTAGTCAATTTCATTCACAGAGTTCTGAGATTAATTTGACTATCAGTTACACTGAGTTCACCCTATAATATCACAGGGCCTATCTAATTTTTTAACCTTTGAATTTTGCTAAGATGAAAAGTTTCAAATGAAAAAAACATCAAGATTGGTTTGATCCAAAACTACAAGATATTTGTTTTTCTAACGTTTACTTTTTTAAAGTGTTGACATGCTTTCGTGTGCCTTTTTTAGTGTAGGGTGTTAGTAAATCAGGTTTTCATTATTTAAAAGTCTATGAGCCTCATTGTCGTTACTCACAGTATGGACTAAATGTAGGCCTTTACATGAAATGAAGTATTTTGTAAAGCAACATAGCCCTTTTTTTTTTTAGTATTTCTCATCTCTGCTTTTGTTTCACTATTTTTAACCAGGTTGTGCTCCTGTGCTTCTATAGCTGAAGTGTCTTAATTTATAGTTCTGAAATGGACTTAAATTACTGACTTATTTGTGATGGAAATAATGGTGTCCTGTTGTTGAAAGACAGTTATTGAGAAGTGACATAATCTACAGTACTTTCTCTGTATGCTTGGAACCCCTAAGCATAAGTAAAGTGAAGCGATTAATAATGAAACACTGTACAATTTAGAGAAACTTTGCAATATAATAGAGCACTGGTCTGGTTTTCAGAAGATCTGGGTTCTATTCCAGGCTCTGTCCCTAACCAGTTGTGTGGATTTGGATAACACATTCATTCTCCAGGCTCCTTTTTCCTTATCTATAAAATGAGAAAGTTGGATTAAATCTCTAAGATCCCTTCCAACTCCAAAATTCTATCACTATGGATTGGTATTCTCATAATCCCAGATTCAATTTTTGGAAACAAAAGTAAAGAAAATTACCTGCTCAGATGTGAAAGAGGTGTCACAACAGTTTGCATTGTTTCCATTCCTGCCTATAAGAACTACTTATGCCTTGGCTTAGTATGGTCTTTGGCCTCTTTTAGTGATGAGGGAAAAATAAGCTATTGAAATATATTTTTGTTCTTCAGTATGAAGCAGTGACCTTTGATGTCTTTTTTTAATCCAAAATTAACTGTTTCTGAATTACCAGGATCTACAATAAAAGCTGTCTGAGACATGATGCAGAAATAACTCATGGTGGCAGACAGGTCAGAATTTTGGTAGAATAACTCTCCTTATTGTGGAGAATATTCATTCTTTCCTACAGTGGATCCAATAAAAAAGAAATGCCATTTCACCCTTGTTGCCTTTTCCCTGTTTCATCCTGCCATTTTCTGAATTAGTTAATGATGTATTATCTATTTGGGTTTATAAAAATCCAGCGGAGGAAATGACCATTGGACATTGATGCCTGTCTAAGATTCTAAGTTTGAGCTATTAGCATGTGCAGTTTTTTAACCAACAAATCTTCCCAAAATGGTGGCTAAAATAGGTGTTAGGTATAATATTTCACTAATAATCATGAACATTTATATAGCACTCTTAAGATTGGCAAAGCACTTTCCCCATAATAAAAAATATGAGTGTAAGCTTTGACTCTACTATTGTACATTTAGAAAAGTCAGATCAAAGAAATTATACATGTGTTACCCTTGATCAAAGAGCTAGTAAATGGAGTAACTTGAACCTAGGGCTCCTGACTCTTTAAGTCTAACACTCTTTCAACCATGCCACAGTAACCTTTGTTTAAAGCTTAGCAGTAGGAAACTTTCGTAAAAATTCTTGCATATATGACACCTGTAGTATTTTATGTGAGCCAAAATACAACATATATATACTGCTATGGCATTTAAGGTACTGTTTAGAGCATTTTTACCAAATATTCTAGGAAAGACAATGGGAAGGTATTTTTAAGCCAAAGAATGTCATCACTTGAGCAATAAAATAGTGGCAACTTTCTCTCCCACATTGGTGGGATCATTTAAATTAATTGGGTTTTTCATTGATTCAAATTGTTCCCAAACTATTTGGATTGAGCATTCCTATGAAGGATACTACGAAGTAGCCTTTGTAATACAGCAGTAGTTCTCAAGTATATTTTTCAAGTATAAGGACCCTCTTTACAGCTAAAACTTTCAAAGATGCCCAACATGATAATAGTTGACTTTTTAGGAAAAGGCATTGTGGCAAAAAGTTTCTGTGTATTCACATGGCCTTTGAATGAATTTGTATTTTATTAGTCACAATAGCAAAAGAAAAAATATTTCATCCCACAAGTTAAAAAAAATTCCAATTAGACATGTGAAGGATATAAAAAGTAATCACCATAAATATTATTCATGTTGTATACTTTGTAGAGATCAGAAACCTCCTATTATAACTTAATATATCAGAGGCCCCAAGGTTGGGAACTACTGTTTTAGAGAAAAATAATTTGCTTCAACAGGGGACTTTATAGTGCAGAAATTCCATAAACCTTAGATTTCAAAACTCTGCTTACATATTTGGTTTGGTCAGTGCTCCAAACCATTTATGTTCATCAGTTGCCCTGACATGTCCAGATTCCCTTCTTTTTCTGTTAGATCCTATAATGAAATTGTAATTCTGAATTTTCTTTAGCTCTCAAAAATGGTATTGTATTACTATGAACAAAGAATTATGCCTGCAGCTTGAACATTAGATTATAAGAAAAAAACTCCTACGTATACATAAATCTGAACAATTGAAAAGAGCATTTATTTTTTAAAAAGCCTAGAAAAGAAAAGCTATTTCTGCAGATGAGAGTATTTGCACCTATATGACAAGTGCATTGAGGATAGATGGATTGATGATTTTAAAAAAATCAACCAATGTCATATTTCTAACTAATAGCTAAAATTAGAATTTTTTCTTTTCATTAGCAGCTAGCTTTAGGGGACAATAAACTCAAATCTTATAAATAACTTAAAATTACAATGAAAAGCTAAGTGGCATTTGGTCAGAGTCATTTGCATTGGGGACTCTCCCCACTCTTCCCCGCCCCCAACCAAAATCAAAAGCCAAGTAACTGAAAAATTAGCTTTCTGAAATTGCTTTGGTACAAATGCTTGGAAAAATAGCTTGGTGCGTATTGTATAGAACTGGCCTCACAGTCAAGAAGACCTGAGTTCAAGATTCCTTTTAAAAGTTACCTGGCCAAGTCACTCAACAGATAGCTCTTTTAAGACTAGATGTTGCCAAGCAATTGCCAATCTCCAGTGGTAGAGAGAGGTCTTGATGCCAATGAAATCACAACTCTGGACCAAAAAAAATATATTAATTGTTCTTTGTTTTGATTGGGTATGTTTGTTTTTGAAGAAAATTATCAGTTTACTATTTCCAGAATTGTATTTGTGGAAACTCCCCTAAATAGGAATAGTTGATTGTTTGATATTCAAAACAGCTTGGGTCAAGAATTACTTTTACCTTGTGAAACAAGATAGCTACTGCATATTGCTTTTGTTTCTAATATCCATCCTGCAGCTGACCTAAACCATTACCTGGCAGTCTATTTTTAAAATCTCAGAAAGAGACACTTTCATGGATGACAGAAAGCCATTAAAACTTGTCAGGAAATTTTTATCAAAACTCATCAGGAACATTTTATAAAGATGATCAGAATACTTCTGTGAAAATTAATGTGAAACAAAAGCACTTCTCAAAACGTTGTTACTATTTCATACAGCAAAATATTCCCCTTCTTAAATTTGGAAGGTGTAATCAAGGGTCGTAGTGGTTTGGCCTAAAAATATAAGCACTAAGCACTTGTGCTTGTGGATTATTGTCTGAATGAGAAAATAAATAACCAAGGATCCATTTTAATATTCCCAATAGTTTATAGAGTTTAACTCTTCTCTGCTTTTCACTTTTCTCTTATGGTGATCTGGGCAACAGATCGATATACATAAAACCCTTGGTCTCAATATGAAGACTTCAGAAAAGGGTCTTCATTCATTTGAACTCCACTTTTTCTTACAACAATGAAATACTTTGAAAGGATAGTTAAGCATAAAGCGATCTCAGTCCAAACTGACTCAGCAGTTATTAAATGTAGTACTGTCCATTTCCAAACACTTTAGGTTCAGCACTGAAAGGAGAAATGTAATAAATGCAAGGTGGTAGTTTTTCCAATGCTGTTTCTACATTTAATGTTTCCGCAAATCCCAAATACAGTTCAAAAGCTCTTAGATTTAAGAGTATTTCAGAATAGAATTCAATGTGTGTGTTAGTGAAGATTATTAAATTCGTGTTATGAATGTTGCAGCTGGATTGTCTTTAAAGGTTAATTTGCACTAATTCTGTGTAGTTGGTTTTTTTTAACTTTTTAGACTGTCTGCAAAGTGTCCACATTATTGTGCACCTTTGGAATTTCATGTAACACAAAAAGATCCCTGTATTTAACCATTGATCAAATGGTCATCATACCATTGTTTTTTTAAAGCGTATTTTAGGGAATACATGCAGAATAGCTAGATGAATAAAAAGAAGCGACCTAGAAGAAATAACTGATGACAGAGTTAACATGCCATATCAAGAAGTATAATTTGTCAATTTAATCCATCTGTAGTATGCATACTGTTGGGTTTTATTAGAAGTGGCAACCGCTGACTAAACCTCAACCTATGCCCTCATAGTTTGTTCTTAGAAAATAGTATAACCTAAGAAAGAATGGTGGCCTGCATGGGCAAACAGACAGGAGTAGTTAATCCTGAGATAAAAAAGAAAGAAAAGTCTAATTGTAACATTGAAAAATAAAAATGAAATGCAAAAAGATACATAATTGCCAACCTTTGTTTGCTTCTTTTTAAAAAATACTCTTACTAGGAAATATCATTTTTTAAGACCACTCATATACTCTATGGAATTTGCTAGCAATTATTGAATGTCCATTTCCAAACACTTTGGGTTCCTCACTGAAGGGAAAATGTAATAAAATAAATGCAAGGTGGTAGTTTTTCCAATGCTGTTAATATATTTGATGTTTTTGCAAACCCCTAATGCAATTTAAAAGGTCTTAGCATTCTCTTATCAAAATAGAAATCAGTTGTGTGTTAGTGAAGGTCTAAAATTGATGTTATAGTAAGCAAAGCTCTCATTCATCTAGAATTTGATGGAATATTTTCCTGGATGAAGTCATTATGGTTTAGGATTGAGATTTTTAGATTCTTCCATTGTTAAACATCTCCATAGGAACTGGTACTAACTGAAAATTGTAGAAAATATTTTTGTATTCTAAGATATGCTTGTTTTGCTTATAAGAGTAGAAATCTGTTGTTTAAAATTTCTGTACATGAGATTCAGAAGACCTGGATTTTTGCTCTTCAGTGTTCTGTTGAGTGTGTGACCTTGAGCACGTCATTCCCATCCCTTATTCCCCACCTCAAGTTATCTGTTAAAATGAGGAAGCTGAACTAGATCTCTAAAAACTCTAGGTTTGACTTATCTGTGATGTTTTTTCATTAGCCAATATGATACAACTTTTGTTGACTTTTACTGAAGGACATAGTCTCTCTATTGGAAAGACACAAGAAAATACAAATAGGCTGCCCTTTCTTATAAATTGGTTTATATTTATCACCAAGAAACTGAAAGCACTGTTCACTAAGTGTTTAATAAGGTCTCATAATAGTAAAGGTTGCTGACTAGATTTAGCCCTTGCTCACTGACATTTAGAATTTTTATTTTGATTCTTCTAAAAAGTATTTTAAGTGACATATATTTGTTGATCACCAAAAATTGACACCAGAAAGGAAAGAAATAGGAAAGTAGCATGAATAATTGAAATCTCTAACTCTAAGCCTCATTAAAAATTTTTCTATATTCTCTCAAATTAGTTCAATTCAACAAGCATTGGGAATACAAAGGCAAAAATGAGAAGTCTCTTCTTTCAAAACTCTTACATTTAAACTTCTAAACCAAAGATATTAAGTAACAAAATAACAACATGCTTGGAGTGACAGAACATTGGGCCAGAAGTTAAGACCAGAGTTTTAGTCCCCTTGCTGCCCCAACTATGTGACCTTAATCAAGTCACTTAATTTCTCTGAGCTCTGCTTCTCTCATCTGAAAAATAGAAGTTCTAAAAAGATGAGTTGAAAAAAAAAGAGGGAGAAATCTGAATGAGGAGATGGAGGAGAAAATTTAAGTAAATGGTTCATACTAGCTGTAACACAATCCTATTTGGCTCAGTTTCCTCATGTGTAAAGAAATGAGCTGAAGAAGGAAATGGTAAACGACTAGTATCTTTGCCAAGAAGACCCCAAATGCAGTCACGGAGTGTTGGATACAACTGAAAAACGACTGAACAATAATAATAACTTTAAAGGAGCAAGCAGAGGGATAAGATGTCAAAAGAGATGACTAGCATATACAATATTAAATATCATATTTGCAGGCATATTTTTTTAGAGAAGCAGCTAGATGGATATTACAAATCTGGAGTCAAAATACTCAAGTTCAAATATGGCTTAAGATGCTGCCTCTATATAATCCCAGTCAAGTCTAGAATTGCCAACATGCAAGCAATTCTCTGCCTCAGGTTCCTTATCTGTAAAATAGGAATAATATCTACCTCTCAGGGTTGCTATGGAGATAAAATAAGATTGTTTCTAAAATCTTTTACAAACCTTAAAGCACTACATAAACACTCATTATTATAAAACAAAGCATGTGAAATCTAAGGAAGATCACTAAAAGAGAGAAAGGTAAGGCTATAGGAGAGATGGTCTTTAATTTAGCATTTAAACAATGGGGAAGAATTTAGCAGACAAAAAGGAGAGATAATCCTGGACACAGAGGATAGCCTAACCTGAGTAATGTCAACAAGCATATATGTTTGGGGTGTAGAATTCTGTGGAGTATAAAGTATGTAAAAGTAGAAATAAGAAAGATGACTCAAGAAGTAAGGTGCTTTAACTGGTGGAAAACTTGAATGACCAACAGAAGTATGAATTTTCCTCAGAAGGCAGTAGGCACAAAAAAATTCTAAATAGGAAGAAACATGACCAGAAATATGCATAAGAAAGGTTAACTGGCATTAGAATGAATTGGAAAATAGAATGAGCAAAGGTAAGGAAGAACTTTAAGAAGATCATTGCTGTGTACAAAAATCCTAAATAACACACAAAGATTGTACATTGTGACCAAGTAAGATTTATGCCAGAAATGCAGGGGTGGTTTGGTATAGGAAAATATAATTCATTATATCAATTATAAAAGTAACAAAAATCATGTGATCATATCAATAGATGCAGAAAAATCCTTTGACAAAGTATAACTCATTCCTATTTAAAAGCACTTGAAAGAGGGCAGCTCAGTGTATTTAGAGACGGGAGGTCCTAGGTTCAAATCTGGCCTCAGACACTTCCCAGCTATGTGACCCTGGGCAAGTCACTTGACCCCCATTGCCCACCCTTACCACTCTTCCACCTAGGAGCCAATACACAGAAGTTAAGGGTTTAAAAAAAAAAAAATAAAAGCACTTGAAAGCATGAGTTTAAATGGATTTTTCCTCAAAACAATCACCTACCCAGACCATCAGCAAACATTATTTCTAACAGTGATAAGCTAGAAGATTTCCCAATGAGATCTATAGTGAAACAAAGATGCCCATTATCACCAATATTATTCAGTGTTGTATTCAAAATACTAACAATAGCAATAAGAGAAGAAAAAAATTGAAGGAATCAAAAAGCACAACGAGGTCATAAAACTCCGTTTTTGCAAGTGATATAATATACTTGGAAAATCATAGATTGAACTAAAGTACTAGTTGAAACAATTTTAGCAAAGTAGTGTGACAATTAGATTAAGTCTACACTTCCCATCTTTAGATTTAATCACTAAAAGTGAGGACACCTCTAATTCTGGGAGGTCCGTAACCCACATGTGCTAGATGGGTGACAAATCAGAATCAACTGACTGCCCCCTAGGCAGTACTATGAGAAATGTCTATTGTGATTGGACATGCAAATTAAGAGGGAGGCACAGGAAGTGACACATAAGTGACCCTTTTAAAAGGAGATGGTCCTCAGTCAGCTGGGGGCTTCTGGTGAAGAGGGTGGATAGTGAAGATCTTGCTCTTCTGATCCATGGAGGTGGTGAGTTTAAAGACTGACTGAATCTTCCTGAACTTCTCTTAAGGAACTTCCTTAATATACTCTGTGAATGAAGCTTTACTTCATTTACCTCTGGGCCTCTGGCCCTCTGACTCTCAGCTGAGGGTTATTTAGATCTACTTGGATTAATTAGAGGATTGTAGTAAATTACCTACTGGGTTAGATTCTTATTTCCTTATTTCTCTCTCCTTAATTGTAAATAAACTTACATAAAAGTCAATTTTGACTTGAGATTATTCTTAATTGAGGATTGATAATAGTTCAATCCTCTGGCAACCATCTTTTAATATATTGAACAACAACAACAAAAAAAACCTTTTCCCCCCCCTCACAGTAGCAAGGTGTAAAACAAAGGCCCATTAATCATCATTGTTTCTCTATATCACCAACAAAGCTCTGCAAGAAGAAATAGTAAGAGATCCCCCATTAAAAATAACCACAGAAACAACAAATTGGGAAAAAATCTTTATAACAAAAACCTCTGACGAGTCAAATTACTCAAATATACAAGGAGTTAAATCAATTGTATAAAAAATCAAGCCATTCCCCAATTGATAAATAGGCAAGAGACATGAATAGGCAATTTTCAGATAAAGAAATCAAAACTATCAATAAACACATGAGAAAGTGTTCTAAATCTCTAATAATTAGAGAAATGCAAAACAACTCTGAGGTATCACCTCACACCTAGTAGACTGGCTAAAATGATAGTAGGGGAGGGTAATGAATGTTGGAGGGGATGTGGCAAAATTGGGACATTAATGCATTGCTGGTGGAGTTGTGAACTGATCCAGCCATTCTGGATGGCAATTTGGAACTATGCTCAAAGGGCTATAAAAGATTGCCTACCTTTTGATCCAGCCATACCATTGTTGGGTTTGTACCCCAAAGAGATCATAGATAAACCGACTTGTACAAAAATATTTATAGCCGCACTTTTTGTGGTGGCAAAAAACTGGAAAACAAGGGTATGCCCTTCTTTTGGGGAATGGCTGAACAATTTGTGGTATATGCTGGTGATGGAATACTATTGTGCTCAAAGGAATAATAAACTGGAAGAATTCCACGTGAACTGGAAAGACCTTCAGGAATTGATGCAGAGTGAAAGGAGCAGAGCCAGAAGAACATTGTACACAGAGACCAATATACTATGGTAAAATAGAACGTAATGGACTTCTGTACTAGCAGCAATGCAATGATCCATAACAGTTCTGAGGGACTTATGGAAAAGAACGCTACCCACATTCAGAGGAAGAACTACAGGAGAGGAAACAGAAGAAAAGCAACTACTAGACCACATGGGTTGAGGTGGACATGATTGGGGACGTAGGCTCGAAACTACCACACCAATGCAACTATCAACAATTTGGAAATAAGTCTTGATTGATGACACATGTTAAAACCAGTGGAAATGCGCATCAGCTATGGAGGGGAGGTGGGGGGGGGTGAAGGGGAAAGTAAGAACATGAATCATGTAACCATGATAACTTTTCTAAAAAATAAAAATTATTTTAATAAATAAAATAACCATAGAAAGCAGAAAATACCTGGGAGTATACCTGCCAATAAAACACTTTTTTTATACAAATAAAGTCAAATTTAAATAATTGAAGAAGGGACTTCCTGGTTAAGATGGTTGCAGAGTAGAAGAAGGGTGACTTTCTCTCTTTACCAACCAATATAGAGTTACCTCCAAAGGACAAAAAAAACCAAACCCAGGTTAAAGAAGGGACCCTGCAATAGGGAGCAGTATCAAAGTTATGTGGGATTTGGGCACTTCCATGCTATAAGGGGGGGAAATAGTTCCCATCAAAACGCTAGTAGATCAACCCTCCCCCACCCCACCCACAGTATCAGAGTCAGAGGCTGCACTCCAGAGTTAGAGCAAGCAGGGGCACAAAATCTAGCTCCTTGGCAGCTAACTGGCACCACTAGGAGCTTGCCCCTGAGAGCAGCAAAACCTGAGACCCCAGGAGGCTGGAGAACTCAGACCTTGGACATGGGAGTTGGGCTATGAGAGGCAGCAGCAGCACACTGAGACTCAGGGGAAAACCACAGCTAGAGGAGCAAACATGGGCCAAGTTCCGGGCTCTGGGCAGATGGCTAAGACCACGGGGGCTTGACCCTGAAAACAGCTAGACTAGAGATCCCAGGAGGCTGGAGAGCTCAGACCTTGGACACAGGAGTGGGGCTGAGAGAGGCAGCGGCAGCACACTCAGACCGCAGGTGGAGGAGCAAACATGGGCCAAGTTCTGGACTCTGGGCATCCAGCTAGGACCCCATGGACTTGACCCTGAAAACAGCTAGACCAGAGACCCCAAGAGATCCCCAGAGAAGCCAGGAGACTCGCAAAGTAGCCTCAGGCAAAAACTGCTCCCTAACTCCATACAAAGAGAATCAGATTACCTTACTCAGACTTCTGGCAGAGAAAGCATAATGATGCCAAGCAAGGCCCAAAAAATAAAAAAGAAGACCAAGAAAAAAACTCTAACAATAACTTCTGCACAGAAAAAAACCAGAAAACAGAGGAGGACAAACAATTAAAGACATCCAAACCTTCCCCAAAAAATGAAAATTCATCACAAGCTCCTGAAGAGTTCGAATCTGAGATCATGAGAAAGATGGAAGAGATCTGGCAAGAAAATAACAGTTTAAAAGGCAGAATTTCACAATTGGAAAGTGAGGCTCAGAAATCAAATGAACTGATAAGCAAATTGAAGACCAGAAATAACAGCTGGAAGCCTTGAAGAGCCAGATAGACCAGATTGAAAAAGAAAACCAAAAGATTATAGCCAAAAACCAGTCTTTAAAGACTAGAATTGGGCAAGTAGAAGGCAATGATCTCACAAGACAGCAAGAATTAATAAAGCAAAGTCAAAAGACTGAAAAAATAGAAGGAAACATGAAATATCTCAATGAGAAGATAATAGATCAAGAAAACAGGTCTAGAAGAGACAACTTGAGAATTATTGGTCTTCCAGAAAAATCAGAGACAAATAGAAACCTAGATACCATATTACAAGAAATTATCCAACAAAACTGCTTTGAACAAGAGGGCAAAATAGACATTGAAAGGATCCATAAATCACCCTCTACACTAAATCCCCAGAAAACAACCCACAGGAATGTAATAGCCAAATTCAAAAGCTTCCAAAGGAAGAAGGAGAAAATATTTACAAGAAGCCAGAATGAGACAATTCAGATATCAAGGAATACCAATCAGGATTACACAGGATCTGGCAGCTTCCACACTACAAGACCTCAAAGCTTGGAACATGATGTTCAGAAAAGCAAAAGAATTGGGTCTATAACCAAGGATCATATACCCATCAAAACTGACTATATACTTACAGGGGAAAGCATGGGCATTCAACAAGATAGAATATTTCCAAGCATTTGCACAGAAAATATCAGGACTAAATGGAAAGTTTGATATCCAACCACAAAAACCAAGAGAAACATGAAAAGGTAAATAAGAAAGAGAGGGGAAAGAAAGAAATATGAATAAACAAGAGATAGATATCATTGTGAGATGTAAAAAGGATAATTTTGATTGCATTAAACTAAAATGTTTTTGTACAAATAAAACCAATGTAGCCAAGACTAGAAGGTATAAAGATAGAATTATCTCTTTGTTATTTCTAATGTAATTAATCAACAACCTTTAGTTTAATCAATTAAAAACTAAAAACACTCCTATTTAAAACTTGACCAGTCACTAGGTGGAAGGAGTTCACAGGTCAAAAGCTCTCACCTCCAAAGGGGACTGCCCAGCCCTGGGTAGGGCTAAACAGTTTGGAAGCTATGATTGGTTCCTGTGAAGAGGGGAAGTGACAGGAAGTGACATGGAAAAAAGGACTATAAAAAGGCTATGGCTTCCTGGATTCTGAATGACTTCTCTCTGGATCTTCTGACTTGGAGTCATTCCTGCCTTGGTTCTTGAAGAGACACTTCCCTTGGAATTTGCAGTGGTGAGTGGAATGATTCGTTCCTTGATTTTTTGGGGGAGGAGACCCTCTCTGCTCATTGATGCTTTGGTGGGACACTCCCACCAAAAGTGTGAGTTCTGGTGAAATGCTTGGTGGTCCTAGCCTGGTGTGCACTAAAGTTTCTTTAGCGTCTCTTGGCTCTTCAGGTTTCAGCTTCCTAATTAGGACTTTAGTTTCTGGTGAGATTCGCTTTCAGATTGACATTGGATGATCTAGAGACATTAGGATTAAACTTAGGGCATTTGTAGCTAGGTAGTATTTTCTGTCTCTTTCTTACATTTCCCACTTTTACTCTTTCTTACCTTGTAAATAAAGCTGCTAAAAGGAATTTTGACTTAAGCTATAATATTTTTAAATCAGCAACCACAATATTATGTTAGAATTCTCATATTTAGTTAAAAACCCTAAATTTAACTCTTACAAAGGAAAGTAAAAAATTTGCAGGGGAGTGGAATTTTATAGGAAATTTCTTAGATAAAGGTCTCCTAACTCAAATATATAGAGAACTTTGTCATATTTATTAAAATAGTCATTCTCACTACTATGTCTATTTATCAAAAGATAATCAAGAAAAAAGGGAAAAAAACCCTTTATATTCTAAAATATTTAGAGCAGATCTCTTTTTGGTGACAAAGAACTGGAAATTGAGGAGATGCCTATCAATTGGAGGATGGCTAAACAAGTTGTGGTATATACTTGTAATGGAATACTACTGTGATACAAGAAATGATGAGCACGTTGATTTTAGAAAAACATGAAAAGGGGGCAGCTAGGTAGTAGAGTAGATAGAATGCCAGGTCTGGGGACAGAGAGACCAGAGTTCAAATTTGGCCTCAGACATTTCCTGTTATGCCCAGTTCAGATTCCCATAGCAAGGATGAGTCCATGCCCACAATGTAATAAGCAATAGGAACTTTAATACTAACTCAGAGTTAGGGTTCAGGACACTAGAACTACCCTTGACCCCATTGGGAGGGAAGCACAGGTTTTTATACAGGTTGTAGAGTATACACAACATGGGATCCTAGTTACATTATAACAAACCTGTTGTTAGTAATTGTGGGTTTCTCGAAGAAGTCCTAACCAGAGAGTCCCTAGCTTGTGTTTGTGGTTGTTTGGTTCCTACTTTCTAACTTTGGGGTCCTACATTCCTAGCTGTGTGACCCTGGGTAAATCACCTAACTAGATACCTAGCCCTTACTACTCTTCTGCCTTCAAATCAATACCTAGTAGAGATTCTAAGGCAGAAGGTAATGGTTAAAAACACACACACATACACACACACACCACACACACACACATGAAAATGCTTACATAAAATAATGAAGAATAAAATTAACAGAGCCAAGAGAACAGCATATTTTTTTGAAGAATAACTATGAATGCCCACTTCCAGAGAAAGAATTGATAACAGAAATATATATGATATGGTTTTACACACACATATATACATATATGGATAGATAGACACACACACACATACACACACACACACACACACATATATATATATGTACATATATATCTAGACATATATCTTTGCCAAATGGTGCCTTGTCTAGTGTGGAGTAGGGAGGGAGGGAGATACCTCAAAACTTCAAATGTAACAAAATATAAATAAAATTAAAACAAAAAATGGAGGTTATTGCAATAGTTGTTTATAAGTGCTACATACTAGTAGTCCTATATACCATAGCCTCTGTATTACTAGAATGACTACTTTGGGAATAGAAAAGGGAAAGAAATCTCTAATTTTACTTTTTGTCTCCTTTACTGGTTCCTCAGGACAGGATGTTCGCTAATATCTAGGTTTTCAGAGAGGTTGAGATGGATAAAGTTTGAAAAGAGGCCATCAGAAAAGTTAGAGTGCAAATATCAATAATATGGAAATAGGTCTTGATAAATGACACATGTAAAACCCAGTGGAATTGCTTTTTGGCTATGGGAGGGGTGTGGGAGGGGAGGAGGGAAAGAACATGAATCATGGAACCATGGAAAATTTTTCTTAATCAGTTAAATAAAATTGTTAAAAAATAAATGATTAGGATATCATATAAGTGGTCAATCAATCCAGAAGGCAAATTGCAAAGGACTGGGGAGAGAGATTGGTGGGAAAGGGAGAGAAATTTAGCAGTGATGAGACAATAAGTGGTGCAGAAGGACTTAGGGAAGGAATTATTTATTTATTTTTAGGATTGGGGAGACCACCATTTTCAAATTTATAACAATAGAAGCCATTTCCCCAATTGACAAATGGTCAAAGGATATTAACAAGCAATTTTCAGATGAAGAAATCAAAGCCATCAATAATATGAAAAAAATGTTCTAAATCCCTCTTGATTAGAGAAATGCAAATTAAAACAACTCTGAGGTACTGCCTCACACCTATCAGATTGGACAATATGGCAGTAAAGGTAAGTGGTAAATGTTGGAGGGGATGTGGCAAAGCTGAGACACAAATGCATAGATTTGTGAATTGATCCAACCATTCTGGAGAGCAATTTGTCTGTCAGATTGTTGGTCCACTCAGGGAGGAGGAGGGCAGGGAGTGAGGAAGGGTCAGAAGAAGGGAAAGAATTTTGAACTCAAAAGAATGTTAAAAATTATTTTTACATATAATGGTGAGGAAATAAAATATTATTTTTAAAAATGCATTGTTCTATAGAATCCATAGGTTTCCTATTGCCAAAGGGGTTCATGACACCACAAATTTTAATAACCCTTCATTAAAATGTCAAGACTGGGTAAAGAGGTAAAATTTGCTACTAAAGAATATGTGGCTGAAGATGAGACAGGCTCCATAATAGATCTAAATAGATCACATTGATAATTCACTGAGTCTTAAGGATTCAAAATGTTCCCAATTGATTTATATTGACCAATATGAGACAATGTTGAACTCTGTCGATTCAAAAAAGCCAATAGAACATCCCTGACATTTAAGAGTTTTCCACATCCTCATTTCATCAGAATAAGCCTAAATAGATCGCACTCACTTATTCTTAAGGACTCAAAACCCTAAACCTAACCCTAAACTGATCATTATGAGACAATGTTGAACTCTATAGATTCAACTAAGCAAATAAGACATCCCTGACACTTTTGGAGTGTTCCACACCCTCAGTTTATCAGAATAAACCTAAATACATCACACTGATAACTCATTTATTCTTAAGGATTCAAAACTCTAACTCTAACTCTAACTCTAACCCTAACTCTAACCCTAACCCTAAATTGACCAGTATGAGACAATGTTGAACTCTATCGATTCAACAAAGCAAATAAAACATCCCTGACACTTTAGGAGTGTTATACATCCTCAGTTCATCAGAATAAACCTGGCTGAAGATGTGACAGGTTCCATTGCCAGCTCCGCTGTGGACAGTGGGTGGCAGCATAAGCCAGATTCTCACACAGAAGAAATTTGACTCCACCCCAGGCTCTCCTGGTAATCAAGTAGTCATTTAAGTTATTGTTTTGTGTCTCTGGATAAGTGGTTCAAAGTTTGTTTAATTTCCTCGGGTCTCTATTTGGCATTCGGGAACTCTGGAATTTGAAAAAACTGCTAGCGAAGTTCAAGTTCCATTAGCTGACGGTGTCTAAGTGTCAAGGAACCAGTCCTCCTTGCTTGCAGAGTCTCTCCAAAAGAAGGTTGTCCCTACTCCATCCTTATCCCAGGTGATGAACTTTTTTTTTGATCACTGTTACTAGGGGGGAAAGGGTAACTGATTAAAAAAAAAAATTGCACAAATGATTCAGGGCAAATTTGAAGGACTTATGACAAAGAATGCCGCTGTTCAACTCCAGAGAAAGAACTGTTGGAGTCTCATACTATCTTTCACATTAGTTTATTTACAATTTTATTTTGGGGCTTTGGTTTTATACGACTATTCTTTTACAACAATGACCAATAGGAAGTATGTTTTGCATGATAATATCTGTATAACTCAGATTAAATTGTTTACCATGGCGGAGAGCCCTCCAGGGAGAGAAGGAAGGGAAGGGAAGGGAGACAATTTGGATCTTATAATTTCGGGAAATGTATATTGAAAATAGTTATGTGTTCGTCTAGCACATACTGGGCGCTTAATAAGTGCTGGTCGATTTTTACATCATAGGCTGAAAAGTTGCTGGTTATAAACTCAAACATACGCTCCTCCCTTCAAACTTTTGGTTCGGTACTTGGGAAGACTGGAGCAACTATGTCCACACCCACAAGCCCATTCGCCCCGCCCAGCCACGAGTTACCGAATCTGGCGGAGTAGAACTCTAAACCGCGTCACATGACGGGAACCTCCCGTCTTCTCCCCTCCTCTTCTTTTTGGATCATACCATCTCACTACACTGGGGAAACGGAATCTCTGATATTCACTCAAAGTCAAATTCTATAAGTAAAAACTTTTTTTCGAAACATTTTAAAAGAAAATATTTTTCTTTTCTTCTCAAAAGTAAACTCGATGTTTTAACAGGCTTTTGATTTTTCGACTATCCCCCCATTTTTTTTTTTGTCTTCTTAAATTCTGTTCTCCCCTCCGACTCTAAACGGTTTCCTCTTGCGGCTATTTTAGCCAGGAATGGGTGGCCTGAACCATTCTTCGATTTTCCTGCGGGGGGAGGGAGTGGAGGGCGAGGAGTAGGGAAAATACATCTGAAATTTGTTTTCTCCGTCAAATCTCTTGACTGTCTCGGTCCTAGGACTTAGAAAAAAAGAGGTCTGGATATCTCTAGGTCGTGAGCCTCCTTTTTGAGGGCAATTTCCCTTCTCTCAATAAGATGTCTCTCCCTTCGTCTGCAAGTTAGAGAATGGTATGTCTCGTTCGTGTCAGGCGCTTCTGGCCCGGGCTCCCCCTACACAGCTGCTGTTGGGGCTGGAGGTGAGCGCTGGGGGGTGGGGGCCCGGGAGAGGGGATCTTTGCCGTCGGAGAGGAAGAGACCCGGGGGGGG
>NC_058130.1:269803106-269815132 GCF_016433145.1 Gracilinanus agilis | reverse complement strand
ATCGTTGCCGGGGGAGGGGAAGAGCCGGGGGGGGGGGGGGGCGAGGGGGCGGGAGAGAGTTTAAAGGGGGACTAGGCGGGGCTGGGTTTCTGGCAAGTAAGGGCCTGGAGGCCGGACTTGGGGGTAGTGCTGGAGTACAGGTTTGGGTGGGCGTGTTTGAGTGTGTGTGTCTGTGTCTGTGTCTGTCTGTCTGTCTGTCTGCGTGTTCATGAGATTGTGTTTTGTGAGGGAGGGTATTTGGTTGGTGGGGAGATTCGGGAGAGTCTACGGATAATGAGAGGGATCTTTTGGATGGGGGCAACTGAGAGCCAAGGGGAAGCCACTGGGGGAAGGGTCTTTTGGATGAGGGAGGGCGCCCTGAAAGGACCTAGGACGAAGGCGGGCTAAGGAGAAGGGGGGATTATAAGGGGAGGGAGGGTCATAAAGGGAAGCAAGATTGGGGTGTGAGAACTGATTGTTGGGAACCCATTTTGTTTCCAATTTTTTGCCACAAACGGTAAGTGCTGCTCAAAGAGGAACAGGATTGGGATGCTTGAGGAGAGGAATCATAAAAGGGGAGGACAGCATTTCGGGGTGCTGAGAATAGGGGTTGGTGATGAACTGGAGGGTTTTGTAAGGAGAAAGGGTGGAGCCTTTAAGGAAAGGTTTGGGGAGGTAGTGACCTGGAAGAAAGGAAAAGGGAACTGATAAGAAATAGCGATATGAAAAGATCTGGGGGGAGTGTGATAATGATTTGTGCAAGAACTGACTTATGTATGAGGGTGGGAGATCTAAATGACCTTTCCCTATTGCAGAGTCATGGCCTTTTTGCAGCCATAGATCTTCCTCCCCACCTCACTCCTTTTTCTTTTACTGGTATTAGGATTGGGGTGTGCATAGTCTTATTTAGTATTCCATCCTCTTCTTTTAAGTCACATCACTTGGAATGAATTATGTTTTTTCCTCAGTGAATTTTTTTTTTAATTAAAAACTTATCATTTAACAGGAACACAAAAAGATTATATAGGACACTGGGAACTTCTATTATGGAGAGCTTTTAAGAAGTATTTTTAATTTAATAAAATAATTGTTATTTCTATCCCCATCTTAATTCTCCTTTATATTTTAAAAAATTTTATTGCCACTTTTCCTTTTTCATCTTTCACTAACCTCTGATTCCTCCTACTTTCACAAATTAAAGCCTTCCCTTGTCACAAATGTGTATTGCCAAGCAAAACAAATCAACATAACTGAAAATAATGTATTTACCACTCTGTCTCCATAATCTTTTCTGCCAAGAAGTGGGAAGTAAACCATCATCAATTTTTGAAGTCATTATTGGTCATTGTCTTTGTCAGAGTTCTGAAGTCTTCAGAGCTGTTTTCCTTTACAGTATTGTGGACATCATGAAAATTCTTCTGGTCCTTATTTCATGATTCATTTCATCATACAAGTCTTGCCAGATCTCTGAATTTGCTAACATTATTCATCATTTCTTATGGTATAGTAAATATTCCATTACATTCATACACCACAATTTTTTCAGCTTTCTCCTAGTTGATGGGTAAGTAATTTTTTTTACTTCAATAAAAAGTGCTGCTAAAAATATTTTTGTACATATTAAACTTTTCCCTCTGCTTTTGACCACTTTTGAATATTTGAAAAGGACTGATAGCTATTTAGTAACTTTTTTGATTACATTTTCATAATACTTTCCAAAACAGCTGAACCAATTCACAGGTCTACCAACAGTTCATTAGTGTACCTATCCCTCCTGCTCTACAATTGTGAAAGGTTATCTCCTCCATTTTGTTTGTGATATGGCCTTTAACATTTAGAACATTTCTATTTTTATCTTATTATGATGTGATATAAGATATTGATCTATAAATCTAATTTCAGCCAGACTGCTTCCAATTTTTCCAACAGTTTTTATCAAATTTACCCAGTAGTTGTTGCCTTTAGGTTATTAGATACTATGCTGCCATGTTCAAATGCTGCTGTCCCTCAACTGTTCTACTGATCAACTTTTTAAACTAGGACCAAATAGTTTTGATAGTGTTTTTTTAGCAGTTTGAGAATTGCTACATTGCTGCTACATCCCCTTCTTGGCCTTCTTTTTTTTCCATTATTTTCTCTTGAAATTCTTAAACTTTTATCCTTTATATGAAATTTTATATTTCTAGTTCAATTAAAAAAACATTGGTAGTGTAGTTGTTACAAGCACTATCCTACTCATTGTAGTGGTCAGATTAGGAATAATGTCATAATGTTTCACAGCCAGATAGAACATTTCAGGGGGCTACATCCGAAAGAGTTGCCTTAGAAGCAGACTGACAGATGAGCATTTCCTTTCCTTTGGCCCCCTCTTTAAAAAGTTTGCCCATCACTGATCTTGGCTATTTTATTTTAAAATGTTCATAGTTTATCAGTTATTTTTTTTTACTTAGTATTGTCTTCTTATTTTCAGAATATCTATTTTGTTGTTATTGTAGAATTTTTTATATATTATTTTCCTAGGTTTTTTAGTTGCATTCCTACTCAGTTGATCTTCTTTATCTCTTTTGTCAATAAAGGAGTTAGGAAGATATAAATTTATCCTAAAGACTAGTTTAGTTGCAATCCAAAAAATTTTAGTATATTGCCTCATACTTTTATTTCATAAAGATACATATTTTTCCTTTGGCTTTTTCTTTGACTCTTTGTTTAAGGCTTGGCTTTTAAAAATTTTATTCCTGAGCAAGTGATCAGTTTTTTTTTTAATGTCTTTATTTTATTTTAATAGCAAATTCCCACATAAGTTTTCCAAAGTTATGTAATTCATGTTGTCTTCTTCCTTCTTCCCTCCACCTTACCAGAGTTGGCAAAGAATTCAATCCGGGTTATACATGTATTATCATGCAAAACATATAAAATGGTCAGTTTTTATAAAAAGTTTTATGCAAAACTGAGAAATGAGTATACTCTTTATACTATCAATTCAGTAATCAGCTGAGTTTATAATATATAACTTTTCAAAAATTCTTTTCAGGGACTTATTCTTTTCTTGTTTCTCTTTTTCTTATATTTGACTACATTTGCAGGGGACTCATCGAGATTAAAGTAGATATTTGCCATGACAATCTGTACTTTTAAATTTAGTATTGACACTATTTCATTATCACTCATGAGTTGAAGCATAATGTATCTTCCTTACTCCTTTAACCGTGTCAATTTTTAGGGTTAGGGGCAACTGGCACAACATGGAAATGGTATCCAAGAAGAACCTCGTGTCATGGCTGTGCTACTCTGGGCAAATCACTTAACTTTTTAGCGCTCCAGGCAATTTTCAGTGGGAAAGAGGTTGCCAAACTTCAGGGTTAGAAGAGGGTGTTTCCATATTCGGGACCTAATGAAATCTCAGGTCTAGTCCCTATTCTTATTTTTACTGTTGCTAGTCTGAGGTCATAGTTGTCATACTGGTTATTTTGGATTCACTTGAAGTGATTCTACTTTAACCCCTTATTTTAACCTTTATAAATCTTTATGTTTCAAGTCGTTTTTCTTGTAAACCAAATATTGTGGGATTATACTTTCTATTCCATTCTGTAACCCTTTCTGTGTTATTGGTCAGTTAAACCCATCCACATTCCTGATTATGGTTGCTGGTTGTGTTTTTTACTTCATTGAAGCATTACCTCTTGTAATTTTTTTTTCTTTTTTACCACTTACACCCTCTCTTTAAAAAAAGAGAGGAAAGGGGCAGGTAGGTGGCTAAGTAAATAGAGATCCAGCCCTGGAGACTGGAGGTCCTAGTCACTTAATCCCATTTGCCTAACCTTTACCACTCTTCTGCCTTGGAATCAGTACTTAGTATCAATCCTAAGACAAAAGGTAAGGGTTTAAAAAAATAAATAAGAGAAAGGAAGGTAAAGAAAGTGAATGCTATCAATAGTAGAAGCTATTGGAGTTGTCTGGTCCTACTCTTGTACTTCCTCTCTTCCCTCTGCCCAGATCACTGATCCATAGTCTTCTTAATGCCTCTTTTTTTAATCCTCACTTCATCATCAGCACTACATAGTTGAAGTTTTTGACAATCCCCACCACCCCAGTTTTCCCCTCCCTCTTAACTCCCTTCTAACCCATTTAACCTGTTGACTTTTATGCATTTCTACATCTAACTGTGTGAGTTGTGTTCATTGTTTCTTTTCCTAGATCAAATAATAGCTTATGGATATAGTTCAGATAATGAGCATCAGCTCATGAGATGCCCGTTCCTCTTAACCTTCACCTCCGTGGTTGTACATTATTTATTTGACACACCTAAGTTATGAGAAATGTCAACAAGTATTGAGTGCCTGCTTTGTGCTGGACACAATGCTAAGTGCTAGGGATACAAAGAAAATTTAAAATACAGTTCTTGCTCCCAAGGAACTCACAGTCTATTGGGGGAAATGTCATGAAAAAACTATGTATGTATAGATAATGTATATGGGATACAATGGTCATAATCACAGGGAGGCATCATTAGCATTAAGCATGATTGGGGAAAATTTTCTAATAGAAGATAAAATCTCTTCCTCTTTATTTCTTTACTCTCTTAAAAAAAAAGACTAAACAGAAAAAACTTTATGTAGTTTCTTTATTCCTTCCTAGCTTCCTGGACATACTAGAATTTTTAAGAGACAGTGATCTTCTCCCCCTTAACCCCCATTAGGATATAAGAACTTGATCACCATATTTCCTTCAAATTACATTATCTTTCTAAGATTTCTTTTGCTTCCTCAAGTTCTAAGGGTTCTGTGCATCTTGGTTTTCTCAACATGAATACTTGAAGGGCAGCTAGGTAGCATAGTGATAGTGTGCCAAGGCCTGGAATCAAAGAACCTGGTTTCAAATCTCTCTCTGACACTTCCTACCTGACTAACCCTGGGCAAATCACTTAACCCCAATTACCTAGCTCTTACTGTTCTTCTGTCTTAGAAATGAGAAATAATAGAAACAATACTTAGTACTTAGAAATTATAGTTAGTATTGATTGAAAACTGAAAATAGTTGAAACTTTTCTATTCTAAAGCTCTAATTTTTTATTATAAGATTGTTCTCACTTTTGCTAGATAAGTTATTCTTTGTCATCAACCTTTTTCTTCTTGCCTTTTGATATAATATTCTAAGATTTCCTTTTACAGAATCACAGAATTTAAGAGTTGGAAGAGACCTCTCTACCATCTAGTCCAGTCTACATGTAAAGGAAGCTATTTGACAAGTGGTCATCCAGCCTCTGCTTGAAGACCGTTAAGGAAGGGGAAATCCACCTTCTCTCAAGGCAAGCTATTTAGCTTTTGGACAGCTCTGACTTGTTAGGAAGCTTTTTCTGACATCAGCCTTAATTGGCTTCTTTGAAATGTCTACTTTTGGCTCCAGATTCTGCCCTCTTGACCAAACTGACCAAGTCTGATCCCTCCTCCACACAACAATCCATCAGATACTAAAACCCAGAATCTTTTTTTCTCCAGGCTAAACATACTCAGTTTACTTCAAGCAGTCTTAATATGTTATGAACTCAAGACCCTTCACCATATTGGTTGCCTGCCTGGATAGTCCCTGGGTTATCGATGCCCTTTTACACTATGGTGCCCAAAATCAAACAGAGTACTCTAGATGAGGTCTGACCAGGGCAGAGTACAATGATTATCACCTCAATATTCTTAGAAGCTCTGGGTCTTCTAATGAATTTCAAGATTGCATTAGCCTTTTTTAGCTAACACGACTCTTCTGATTTGTATTAAACTGGCAGTCTATAAAAAACTCCAGATCCTATTCATTTATTTTTTTAATTATAAAGATATTTTATTTTACCAATTATATGTAATAACAGATTTCCACTTAAGCTTTCTAAAGTTATGTGATCCAAATTGTCTCCTTCCCTTCCCACTCCTGGAGCTGGCAAACAATTTGATCTGGGTTTCACATGTATTATCTAGGTCCTTTTTAAAACAACTTCCATCCACCTATGCCTCTTCCCTCTTATATTTTTAAAGTTGATTTTTTTTGGTACCTAAACGAAGAATCCAGTCCAATACCCTTGCTCATCAGGACCCTTTTGGATCCTATCTTTTGTTTTCCATTGTGCAGCTACAAACTTGCAAATGTGATGCATATGTGCCTTTAGTAAAGTACAGGTATCCTTTCCACATCATGGGGAATAAGGAGTGTGATTCTGTTCCATTTAAATTTTTTGGCCCTCGCTTCATAACAGAGAAGAAGTCAGAATTTTTTCCTTTTCTTTTATGGGGTGTTTACAGTACCTTTGTAAAATTTGAGTTAAGTATTTGGTCATAAACCTTATGTAGGACAATATTACAATATCTCTACATTTCTAGCCTTTGTTGTCTGTTGGCTTTCACATTCTTTTTGCAAACTTTCACTTGTTACTTATTAAGAAATTATGTATATTTTTTGTAATAAAGATAAACATGTTGATATTATATGATACTATGCATATATTTTATGCATTTTTGAGTTTCTAAACTTTTTCTGTGTCATCTGCTTCCTTTTTGCATGTCATTTGTATCTTCCACAAAACTCCCCCAAAATTCTTGTTTAATTTCTTATGCTGACATGTGACATTAAAGCTGAAATGGGGAAAGTCACAATGTGGAAGGGATATCTGTAGTGGATAAAAATTAATTAGGGCATTGACACTGAACTATTAATAACTGTTCTTGGAGTCCAGCTATTCAACATTTCTTTCTTTTTTTTTTTTTACCCTTTCTTTGTTTCTCAGTTTCAGTTCTAAGATAAAAGACCAGTAGTAGGCCTAGGTAGCCAGGGTTAAGTGACTTGCCCAGGGTCACCCAGGTAGGGAAATTTCTGTGGCTAGATTTAACTCAGGTCCTCCAAATTCCAGGCCTGACCCTCTATCCACGGTGCTACCTAAATGCTCTTTTTTTGGAAAAAGCCAAGAAAAAAATTAGTTTTTCCATTTAATCTCAGGTAGAAATTAGTAAATGAAAAAAAGCATAGATGTTATCAGTGGTTTATAGTTCTGATCATAAATGTAGCAGTTGCATTGATTTGGATGCCAGATATATATTGAAAATGGGAGAGGCAAAAGTGTTAGCAATCAGAATGTTTCTCCAGGTTCATTGACTCTTATTGGGTATGTCCTGGATTCAGTGACCATTAGACAGTTGGATAGTACAGCTGATAGAGGGCTTGGCCTGGAGTCCAGAAGGTTTGAGTTGAAATCCATTGAAATCCAGCCTCCAACACTTAATAACTATGATCCTGGGCAAGTCAATTGGCTTCTGTCTGCTTCAATTCTCTTCCTCTGTAAAATGGGGATAATAATAGCAACTACCTCCAAAGGTTCATGTGAGGATCAAATGTGTTAATATTTGTAAAGGGCTTTGAAAACTTTAAAATACTATGTAAATGCTAACTGATAGTTAATGTTATCAGTTAGGAGAACTTGTCTTAAACTTTAGGGTGGCCTAATTTAAGTTTCACATTGGAGGTAGAAAATAGTCTTTACAGTGCCACAAATGGCCAATTTCCCCATTGGAACAATTTATAGTTTTCATTTTGTGTTTTACTAATGATTTTTTGAGAGGCATTCTTTTTTCCCTAATACCCTTTTTGTGTAGTGATGACGACCTACCTTCTTGAGGTGATGGTACAGTAAAGCAATATATATAAATGATGCCTAAGCAGCATTGGTATTTCAGGGAAGAGGCAACAGAAAGAAATCTTTTGCTTCTCTTTTATAGCTAACAGAATAAGAGGGACCATTCAGGAATTGTTTACTTATGGGCCTAACACATTAATCACTTTATATATGCTAAAAAATGTAGCTAGCCAGTTAGAAGTAGTGCCAGCTTCATCCTACCCATTGTAATAAATATTCTTCTGTGCATTTTCATCTATAGTTATCTAGAAACAATTTGTTTATCTTTATGCTTTGAGATCCTTACTTTGGGAATTCATTATGATTTTTAAAAACTTGTCTTTAGAATATGGAGCATCTTACCACTAAAGAGTGTGTGGAGTTTCCAATGAAGAGTCATTTGGAAATGAATTGAATTTACGTACCCTGACCTATATGGAGTGGAAAGTCATGTTCTGGTGAAGAGAGAGGTTGGTGTTACTTTACCAAGTAGGAGAAGGATTCCAGGAGGAATATAACAGATTTTACTCTAGGGTGGTCTGTACCTTTTTCTCTTCATTCCTTCAGTCTGAGTGGAAGTGGTATCTTTGTTCTCATAAGTGAATATGTGTTCCCATTCTTGATTCCATCCCACCCTGGTTCTGGTGCTGAATGAGATCAAATTCATCATCTCTACACCCTCAACTTCTGCTAATTTCAATATTTCTCTTTCTTTTATTAAAACCTTACCTTCTATCTTAGAATCAATACTGTGTATTGGTTGCAAGGCAGAAAAGCAGTACAGACTAGGCAATTGGGGTTGAGTGACTTGCCCAGGTACACATAGCTAAGAAGTGTTTGAGACCAGATTTGACCCCAGGATCTAATGTCTCCAGACCTGACTCTAACTCCTGAAATATTTCTTTTAATGGTGTTTCATAGTCACAAAGGTTCAAAGCCTGATTCTAATCTCTTTTGATTCCTTCCTCATGTTAAGTCCTTTTGAGTCTCCCTCTTTATTATCTCTTGCATTTGTTTCATATTTCTTATTGCTACCATCTTAATCTGCTCCCCAAACTATGCTTTCTTGTTATTGCATCTTTGCTTTCACCATTCACTCCATCATGCTATTAATTAGGGTTAAAGGTACATTCAAGAAGGACTGGCACCCCAGGTGGGAGGACTTGGGAAGCCTTTTGAGGGCTTCTCTTCCACTTATGGTGTCCATCTTTCAAACTCACCTGTGGCTCCAAGAAGCTGTACCTCTTAAAACCATCTTAGCAGGGAGGGAAACCACAGGCCTCAAACTGTTATTGAGTTAGAGGAATGTGAAGACTTCCCCTGGTGGAATGGATAGATGAAAACAATGAATGTTTGTTGGAGGAATTAAAGTCCAGCTTGCAGAAGGAAATTATATGTGTACATGGCTTCTCAGTAGAGTCTAAATCCTTGGAAGTCAGGATCCAGGTTGTGTTTAGTCATGACTTATATTTATATGATGTTTTACTGCTTACAAAGAACTTTGTATTGGCAGAACTGGCCTAGGATTCTTAGAACCACCTCTGACACAGAGTATCTGTGTGACCTGGAGAAGTTTCTTGTTCTCTTAACTCCTGAGGCAACTCTAAGACTCTTAAGTTTTCCAATAAGAACAGCTTTCTTCACTGAAGAAATCTCAGGACCGACCTAAAACAGTATTTGTGTGACAGTTTATTTTAAGGCTGAAGTGCAAACTTTAAAACACTATATATAAATGCCAACTATTTTTATTAGATAATCAGGAAATATTATTTAAATTAGTCAACTGGTAATCTGATGGGTTTTTTCCTTCCCTTCTGGTTTGCAGGTCAACTGCCAGGTTGAGTAGTACCATGAATGCTATTGTTGCTCTTTGTCATTTTTGTGAGCTCCATGGCCCTCGAACCCTCTTCTGTACAGAAGTTCTACACTCTCCCCTTCCCCAGGGGGCTGGAAATGGAGATAGCCCTGGGCAGGGGGAACAGGCTGAAGAGGAGGAAGGTGGAATCCAAATGAGCAGTAGAATTCGCTCTCACAGCCCAGCAGAAGGGGCCAGTGCAGAATCCAGTAGTCCAGGACCAAAGAAATCAGACATGTGTGAGGTAAGTGTCCTTGAGTTCTTAGAAAAGTTCTACATTCTGCATGTATGTAACAATCTCTGTTATTTGAACAGTAAACTAGAATTTGTGATCATTTCAAGATTTAGAAATTATAGTGATATTTAAGATTATTCTGCAATAAAAGGACTAATGATGACCTGTAAATTAACTATTTCTGAAGGTCTCATACTTTTATAAAGAGATTTTATTTTTGCCACTTACATTGTAATAACAAATTTCCACATAAGTTTTCCGAAGTTATATGTTCCAAATTGTCTCCCTCTCTCCTTCTCCCAGAGCTTACAAGCAATTCCATCTGGGTTGTACATGCAACATGGAAAACATTTCCATAATGTTCATTTTTGTAAGAGAATAATCATATAAAACCAAAAACCCAAATAAACTTAAATGAAAAATCTCATGGTTTGATCTGCATTCCAACTCCAACAGTTTTTTCCTCTGGAGATGGATAGCATTCTTTGACATAAGTTCCTCAGAATTGTCTTGAATCATTGTATTACTGAGTATAGCCTTTCACAGTTGATCGTTCCACTATACTATGTACAACATTCTCCTGGTTCTGCTTATTTCATTCTGCATCACTTCATGTAGGTCTTTCCAGTTCTTTCTGAAATCATCCTGTTCATCATTCCTTATAGCACAGTAGTATTCCTTCACCATCATAATCCACAATTGGTTTGGCCATTCCCCAATGGATGGACATCCTTCAATTTCCAATTCTTTGCCACTACAAAAAGAGCAGCTATAAATAATTTTTCGCAAGTAGGTCATTTCCCCATTTTTTAAATCTCTTTGGGATACAGATCTAGTAGTGGTATTATTGGATCAAAGGGTATGCATTGTTTTATAGCCCTTTGGGCACAATTCCAAATTGCCTTCCAGAATGGCTGGATCAGTTCACAACTCCACTAGCAATGCATTAGTGTCCCAATTTTGCCATATTCCCTCCAACATTTATCATTTTCCTTTATAGTCATATTGGCCAATCTGATAGATGTGAAGTGGTGTACCTCAGAGTTGTTTTAATTTGCATTTCTCTAATCACGAGGGATTTAGGACATTTTTTCATATGATTATTCGTAGCTTTGATTTGTTCATCTGAAAACTTTATTCATAATGTTTGACCATTTTTCAATTGGGGAATGACTTTCATTCTTATGAACTTGACCTAGTTCTCTATACATTTGAGAAATGTGTCTCATATATTTTTTTTGTTTTTTTTGTTTTTTTTTGTTTTTTTTTTACATTTATTAATATTCATTTTTAACATGGTTACATGATTCATGCTCCTCCTTTCCCCTTCAACCCCCCCCCCCCGCACCCCCCCTACCCATGCGCATTTCCACTAGTTTTGTCATGTGTCCTTGATCGAGACCAATTTCCAAATTGTTGGTAGTTGCATTGGTGTGGTAGTTTCGAGTCCACATCCCCAATCATGTCCACCCCAACCCATGCGTTCAAGCAGTTGTTTTTCCTATATGTTTCCTCTCCTGCAGTCCCTCCTCTGAATGTGGGCAGCATCTTTACCATAAATCCCTCAGAATTGTCCTGGGTCATTGCATTGCTGCTGGTTCAGAGGTCCATTACATTCGATTTTACCACAGAATGTCAGTCTCTGTGTATAGAGTTCTTCTGGCTCTGCTCCTTTCACTCTGCATCAGTTCCCGGAGGTCTCTCCAGTTCGCCTGGAACTTCTCCAGTTTATTATTCCTTTTAGCACAATAGTATTCCATCACCAGCATATACCACAGTTTGTTCAGCCATTCCCCAATTGAAGGACATACCCTCCTTTTCCAATTTGTTGCCACCACAAAAAGCGCAGCTATGAATATTTTCGTACAAGTCTGTTTATCTATGATCTCTTTGGGGTACAAACCCAGCAATGGTATGGCTGGGTCAAAGGGCAGGCATTCTTTTATAGCCCTTTGAGCATGATTCCAAATTACCAGCCAGAATGGCTGGATCAGTTCACAGCTCCACCAGCAATGCATTAATGTCCCAATTTTGCCACATCCCCTCCAGCATTCATTACTCTCCCCTTCTTTCATTTTAGCCAATCTGCTAGGTGTGAGGTGATACCTCAGAGTTGTTTTGATTTGCATTTCTCTGATTATTAGAGATTTGGAACACTTTCTCATGTACTTATTGATACTTTTGATTTCTTTACCTGAAAATTGCCTATTCATGTCTCTTGCCCATTTATCAATTGGGGAATGGCTTGATTTTTTATACACTTGCTTTAACTCCTTGTATATTTGAGTGATTAGACCCCTGTCAGAGTT